>NC_061850.1:14044795-14069795 GCF_019202785.1 Penaeus chinensis | reverse complement strand
TTATTGTTATTGTTGCTATGTATGTTACTCTTGCACTGATGTTGCTATTCTTATCACTTTTGCATTGCTGGAGGGTGTGGAAGGTGAGAAAAGGGTGTGGTACTATGTTGCAAAAGGGAGGATAATTTGTCTCATGTATTTGGACGGATCGGTACTTTCTCTCTCTCTCTCTCTCTCTCTCTCTCTCTCTCTCTCTCTCTCTCTCTCTCTCTCTCTCTCTCTCTCTCTCTCTCTCTCTCTTTCTCTTTTTCTCTCTCTATCTATCTATCTCTATCTCTCCTCTCCCCCCTTTCTCTATCTATCTATCTGGCTCCCCCCTACCCCCCTCTCTCTCTATCTATCTATCTGGCTCCCCCCTACCCCCCTCTCTCTCTATCTATCTATCGCTATCTCTCCTCTCCCCCCCCTCTCTCTCTATCTATCTATCTATCTCTCCTCTCCCCCCCCTCTCTATCTATCTATCTCCCCCCTACCCCCCTCTCTCTCTGCTATTATTATTCCGAGAGCCACAAAGAGGCAAGGAGGACGGGCGGGCGGGCGGCGTTGCGCGTTCGTGGGCGGGGGAGGCTCGCCGTACTATTTTTAATTTCTGATGAGAAAGGGGAAGTTCGGAGGGGATCTTGCTTCTTCTCTGTCTCTCTCTCTCTCTCTCTCTCTCTCTCTCTCTCTCTCTCTCTCTCTCTCTCTCTCTCTCTCTCTCTCTCTCTCTCTCTCTCTCTCTCTCTCTCTTTCTCTCTCTTTCTCTCTCTTTCTTTCTTCTCTCTCTCTCTCTCTCTCTCTCTCTCTCTCTCTCTCTCTCTCTCTCTCTCTCTCTCTCTCTCTCTCTCTCTCTCTCTCTCTGTGTGTGTGCCTCTCTCTCTCCCTCTCTCTCTCTCTCTCTTTCTTTCTTCTCTCTCTCTCTTCTCTCTCTCTCTCTCTCTCTCTCTCTCTCTCTCTCTCTCTCTCTCTCTCTCTCTCTCTCTCTCTCTCTCTCTCTCTCTCTCTCGCTCATCCTTTCTCTACACCCTTGTTATTTTTTCCTTCTCTCAATCTATTTATCTGTATGTATATCTGTATATCTATTTCCCTTCCGTCCCCACTCCCTCTTTATCTGTCTGGCTGTCTATCTCTGTCTATCTCTGTCTATCTCTGTCCCTTCCCTCCCTCCATCTGTTCCCCTTGCAACGAAAGAAGGGAAGAACAGCAAAAGAGCGAGAGGCGAAGCGAGAGGCGAAGCGAGAGGCGAAGCGAGAGGCGAAGCGAGAGGCGAAGCGAGAGGCGAAGGCGTCGTCGGCGCTGACGCCTCCGCCCGATGCCCCGTCTCTTCCTCTCGCGCTGGGCATTTCCGGCTCGATCGCTCATTTGGTTCTGATTCTCGTTCTTTCTTTTCTTTTTCTTTTCTTTTCTTCTTCGTCTTCGTCTTCCTTTTCTTATTTCTTTTTTCTTATTTCTCTTCTTTCGTTCTTTTTCTTTCTTTTTTTCTTTCTTTTCTTCGTCTTTCTTTTTTTTTTTTTCCTTCTTGCTTTTCTTCTTTCTTTTCCTTCTTCTTTCGTTTCTTCTAGTTTTTCTTGTTTTCTATGTTTGTTAGATGGTGCTGTTGTTTCTGTTTCTCCGCTTTTTCTTCTCGCTCTCTCTCCCCTTTCTTCCTTCCCTTCTTCCTATCATTTCTTCCCATCCTACCAACGCCCTTAGGTTAGTCAATCAGTCAGTCAGTTAATCAGAGAGAGAGAGAGAGAGAGAGAGAGAGAGAGAGAGAGAGAGAGAGAGAGAGAGAGAGAGAGAGAGAGAGAGAGAGAGAGAGAGAGAGAGAAAGGCAAATAGAGAGAAAGGCAAAGAGAGAGAGAGAGAGAGAGAGAGAGAGAGAGAGAGAGAGAGAGAGAGAGAGAGAGAGAGAGAGAGAGAGAGAGAGAGAGAGAGAGAGAGAGAGAGAAAGGCAAATAGAGAGAAAGGCAAATAGAGAGAAAGGCAAGAGAGAGAGAGAGAGAGAGAGAGAGAGAGAGAGAGAGAGAGAGAGAGAGAGAGAGAGAGAGAGAGAGAGAGAGAGAGAGAAAGGCAGGCAAAGAGACAGAGAAAGCAAGAGAGAGAGAGAGAGAGAGAGAGGCAGGCAGAGACAGAGAAAGCAAGAGAGAGAGAGAGAGAGAGAGGCAGGCAGAGACAGAGAAAGCAAGAGAGAGAGAGAGAGAGAGAGGCAGGCAGAGACAGAGAAAGCAAGAGAGAGCGAGAAAGCGAGAGTGAGAGCGAGCGGGATGAAGCTGTTGTATTGCGGTGATCCAACGTGTGTTTACCTAGCACTGAAGTGGGCATTCCGCCGGGGTAGTGCGATGAGGTCAGAGTTTCACCTCGGGCATTTTAGTTACTTGATGTTGTTTGTTCATTATGCCTGATTTTTTTTTGGTACGGTAAAATTGTAATATGATATTCTTCGATTTTTATTTGAACTTTAATTTTTGTTGTTGTTATCATATATGACTTGCGGACGGGACTTCAGGTGTACAAAAAAAAAAAAAAAAAAAAAAAAAAAATATATATATATATATATATATATATATATATATATATATTTATATATATATATATATATATATATATATATGAAAATAAGTGTTATTTTGTACTCTGGCAAGCTAATGAAAAATTAAGTGTGTTATCTGAAATCCCGGTCTTTCCATGATAAGATAACCGGAGCAACAGAGGCAACAGCAGGGACGGTTCTCTCAAGGGATCTCTCCCTTCTGTCTTTGTCGTCTCTTTTCTCGTTTTTTTTTTCTCTCTCTCCTTTCGTTCTCTCTCTCTCTCTCTCTCTCTCTCTCTCTCTCTCTCTCTCTCTCTCTCTCTCCTTTCGTTCTCTCTCTCTCTCTCTCCTTTCGTTCTCTCTCTCTCTCTCTCTCCTTTCGTTCTCTCTCTCTCTCTCTCTCTCCTTTCGTTCTCTCTCTTTCTCTCTCCTTTCGTTCTCTCTCTCTCTCTCTCTCTCTCCTTTCGTCATCTCTCTCTCTCTCTCTCCTTTCGTCCTCTCTCTCTCTCTCTCCTTTCGTTCTCTCTCTCTCTCTCTCCTTTCGTCCTCTCTCTCTCTCTCTCCTTTCGTTCTCTTTCTCTCTCTCTCTCCCCTTCTCTCTCTCCCTCTCTCTCTCTCTCACTCTCTCTCTCTCTCTCTCTCTCTCTCTCTCTCTCTCTCTCTCCTCTCTCTCTCTCTCTCTCTCTCTCTCTCCTTTCGTCCTCTCTCTCTCTCTCTCCTTTCGTTCTCTCTCTCTCTCTCTCCTTTCGTCCTCTCTCTCTCTCTCTCCTTTCGTTCTCTTTCTCTCTCTCTCTCTCCTTCTCTCTCTCCCTCTCTCTCTCTCTCTCTCTCTCTCTCTCTCTCTCTCTCTCTCTCTCTCTCTCTCTCTCTCTCTCCTTCTCTCTCTCCCTCTCTCTCTCTCCTTCTCTCTCTCCCTCTCTCTCTCTCTCTCTCTTTCTCTCTCTCTTTCTCTCTCTCTCTCTCTCTCTCTCTCTCTCTCTCTCTCTCTCTCTCTCTCTCCTCTCTCTCCTCTCTCTCCCTCCTCTCTCTCCCTCTCCTTCTCTCTCTCCCTCTCTCTCTCTCTTTTTCTTTCTTTCTATTTCTCTCTCTCTCTCTCTCTCTCTCTCTCTCTCTCTCTCTCTCTCTCTCTCTCTCTCTCTCTCCTTTCGTTCTCTCTCTCTCTCCTTTCGTTCTCTCTTTCTCTCCTTTCGTTCTCTCTTTCTCTTTCTCTTTCTTTCTTTCTCTCTCTCTTTCTCTCCCCTATCTCTCTTTCTCTCCTCCATTTCTCTCTTTCTCTCTCTCCTCTTATTTTATGCACTGAATGTCTGCCTGGCCCCTATCCTCTCTCCGCTTCCACTTTCCTTCCTTCATTCCTTCCTCCCTTCCTCCTTTCCTCTCTTCCTCCCCACATTCTCACTCCCTCCCTCCCCTTCCCCTTCCTCTTTCTTTCTCTCTCTCTTTCTCTTTTTCTCTATATTAAATCTCTATCTATCCAATTATCTATCTACCTACGTATCTATCTTATGCACAGAATGTCCGTCTGAGCTCAATCCTCTCCCCGTTTCCTCCTTCCTTCCTTCCTTCCTCCCTTCCTCCCTTCCTTCCTCCCTTCCTCCCTTCCTTCCTCCCTCCCTTCCTCCCTTCCTTCCTCCCTTCCTTCCTCCCTTCCTTCCTCCCCCTTCTCCTCCTCCTTCTTCCCCTTTCCGCCCCCCACCCGAAGATGAGCTATTTTCTCTCCCCAGTGAACGGTTGGGGGTATGTGGGGGCGTAGGATTGGGTTGGGGGGGTATGTGGGGCATAGGGTTGGGGTTGGGGGGATGTTGGGGCATAGGGTTGGGGTTGGGGGTTTGTGGGGGCGTAGGGTTGGGGTTGGGGGATGTGGGGGCGTAGGGTTGGGGTTGGGGGTATATGGGGGCGTAGGGTTGGAGTTGGGGGTATGTTGGGGGATTGCGTTTGGATTTGGGATGAAGTTTGAGAGTTGGGTTCTAGTTGGGGGTATTTAGTCTTCACTGGTAAATACGGACATGCGTTGGGGTAGGGGGTTGGGGTTATTTAAGGGCACAGGGTTTAGGGGTATGTAATGACACAGGGTTGGGCCTGTGTAGGGGTATTACCTAAATGCTATAGGTATATTTGTGCTTGTGTGTGTGTGTGTGTGTGTGTGTGTGTGTGTGTGTGTGTGTGTGTGTGTGTGTGTGTGTGTGTGTGTGTGTGTGTGTGTGTGTGTGTGTGTGTGCGCGCCCTCGGGGCCCTGGATACATGTGCGAGTGAGTGAGTCCGGTTTATGTCCGCGCAAGACAATGCGTTCAGGTGTCTGCTCTTACTCAAGTGTCTTGACGTCACAGGTTATGCCGTTGTTATTGTTGGTACTCTTCCCCGGGGCGTCCGAGGAACAGCGGCGACGAGTGTTCTGGCCGCGCTGACAAGCAACACATGCTTACATGGGAGTGCGAACACACACACACACACACTTAACTCATGTACTAGAACTTGTTCACGAATAAGATCACGAAGCAGAGCGTATATATAGATGTGTCCGTACATGATCACGATCGTGATCTTGATGACCATGATGATTACTGCCGTCCCCATGAATACCTCACAAAATAATACGAAAATACCTAAATAAAGAAACAAATAATAAAAAAGTGCTGTCTGTGCTATGCACTCACAGAATGTATCGCCGTATCCCTAACAAAGAACTTCAAATGCATACCAGAATTACAGTTGGCACAGTCGTTGTGGGGGAGAGAATGCCTACTAAGTATAAGGTACCATGCAAAACCATAGAAGGGGTACGAAGACGCAGCTTAAGTAGCTTGTCATCGGTAGCTGACTACTAAGCTATTGCTGGACTCTTGTATTAGAAATCCGTTAGCCTTTGCGCATGGTTTCGTGGAATATGAATGGGTTACCTTAATCATCATCATTACCGTATTGTAATATTCTTCCTGTTTCCCCCCCGTCCCCGTCAGCATTGGCTTTTTCCCTGTCCTTATCCCTCCCATCGCCCTTCCTCCGCCATCAAAAGCCTTTCCATTCTCATCCTCCTCCCTCCCGTAGGCGAGTCGGGCGCGGGCAAGACGGAGGCGAGCAAGCAGGTCCTGCGGTTCCTGGCGGCGACGTCGCTCCACCGGCGGGAGATCGACCGCGTCCGGGACCGCCTCCTGCAGAGCAACCCGCTGCTGGAGGCCTTCGGAAACGCCAAGACCAACAGGAACGACAACTCCTCGCGCTTTGGGAAGTACATGGACATCGAATTCAATTTTAAGGTGAGAAGGGAAGGAGCATGAAGTGTGCCGGGAGGGGTAGTTGTGGCAGCCTGTGTTGGGGACTCCCATGTCAGCCCTGCCAGAGGCCTGGCTTGGGACTCTCCTGCCACCCCTGCCAGAGGCCTGGCTTGGGACTCTCCTGCCACCCCTGCCAGAGGCCTGGCTTGAGACTCTCCTGCCACCCCTGCCAGAGGCCTGGTTTGGGACTCTCCTGCCACCCCTGCCAAAGGCCTGGCTTGGGACTCTCCTGCCACCCCTACCAGAGGCCTTGGGACTCTCATGCCAGCCCTGCCAGAGGCCTGGCTTGGGACTCTCATGCCAGCCCTATCATAAGCTTGGTTTAGGACACTCATTTCAGCCCTGCCAAAGACCTGGCGTATGACTCATGCCAACCCTGCCAGAGGGCCTAGCTTAGGATTCTCATGCCAACCCTGTCAGGAGCCTAGCTTAGGTCTCATGTCAGAAGCTTGGCTAAAGATACTCATCCCAGCCCTGCCAGAGGCCTGGCATCTCATAGTGTGACATGGGTCTGTACCTCCCTTTGCTGGGTTCCTTTTCCCCAAGCCAGAACTCCATTACCTCAGAGCAGAACCTCCGTCAGTCTCTGGATGTAGCTGGTAGTTGGAGGGCCTCAGTCACAGTTCTGTGTTCCCACTTGCAGCATGGGATGAGGGAGGAAGGTAGTGAGGCAGAGTAGGATGCTGTGGTGATAGTTACATGGCAGGCTTTAGGCACTATTTATATTATATCATCATCATCAGTTTTAGTGTTACCTTCATTACTATTATTTTTAATATTATAATTGTTGTTATTATCATTATGATAGTTCTTGTATATACATATAGTTGTTATGTATACACTATATATATATATATATATATATATATATATATATATATATATATATATATATATATATTGTTTGCCCCTTCTTTATGCAGGCATTTTACATGTTTGTAAAATTTGTTTAATACTTTTATCAATATTAGGTCTTCATTGTTGTTTCAAATAATGCAGAGTGAAAGATGATTCTTGAGGAAGGCCCCATTAATGTTTATCATTTTGTGGTTTTATTTCCCATCACTATCTGATCAGATTTTGTCATATAAAAATAAAATCCATTTAACCCAATGAAAAGTTTTTTCCAGTGCCACATCAAACCATACACTAGGTGCCATGCACAAGCAGCCAGTTGAGTGAAGAATTCGAAGCATAGGAAACTTGTGTGTTCCCTCACTTTCTTCAGATTTGACTACACCTTCATAGTGGCAAGAGGGCCAAACAAGTGAACAACTGTTTAGCGCACATGGAACAGGCTCAACCACAGAAGGCACAGTGTCTTGGCACCCAGTGTATGGGCCTGGTGCATAATGGCAAAAGTAGATACCATCCTTTTATACCTAATTTTGCTGCTTTTATTAATATTGCTTCATGGTTGACCATGTCAAATGCTTTTACCAAGTCTAAGCAACACCCCTCTTCTCCCCCTCCCCCAGTCATTGCTATCACCTCAGCTCAACCTGGCTCACCCTAACTCACTACCACCCTCCTATCTAGCTCATCCAGACTCACCCCCAACTTCCCACGTAATTCGTCCCTGCTTTCCCACTGAATTTACCACTTCTGCTCACCTTTCTTACCCTACCTTATGCTGGGTACTTAAACTTGCCATTCTTTCCTCCACTCTTTCCTCTTTCTCACCAGTCACCACCTTCCCCTTCTATTCCTACTGAACTCGGCCCCTCCACTCACCTCCTTTCCCCTCCCCCCCATCTTAGGGCGACCCTGTAGGAGGCCACATCCTGAATTACCTGCTAGAGAAGTCCCGCGTGGTGCACCAGGAGCACGGTGAGAGGAACTTCCACGTGTTCTACCAGCTGTTAGCAGGCGCGCCTGACGACCTGCTGGCCAAGCTCAACCTCGTCCGAGACCCAGGCAACTACTTTTACCTCAAGCAGGTGAGACAAAGGGAGTGCTTGCCGTGGTTGATTAGTTTTTGATACTTTTGTTTATTTGTCTGTTCATTGTGTTGATAAATACAGTGTACTTCAGTAATTGAGCGTTTGTGTATAAATGCACGTGTGTGTGTGTTTGTGTACATTCATGTTTAAGTATTTGTGTGCTTTCTTTTACATTTTCATTTCTAATATTCTCACACCTCCCTTCCTTCCCCTAGGGTGACAGCAGCCATGTAGGTGGCATCAATGACCGCGGGTGCTTTGAAGCTGTGGACTATGCCCTAGACATCCTCAACTTCTCAACAGAGGAGCAGGAGGCCATCTGGGGCGTGATTGCGGCCATCCTTCACCTGGGCAATGTCACCTTCACCGAAGATGACAACCGCAATGGCAAAGTCGTGGATGACCAGCCTGTCAAGGAGTGCAGTAAGGTAGAGTATTAATTTGCCACAATAATGGTGATAAAGGAGCAGACAATGAAAAGGGTGTTGATTAGTTTGTGTCTTTGGATAAGTTTTTGGCATTGGGTTATGGGGTAAGTTTTGCCCAGTTTGTATGTTGGTCTAGTTGGAGTAAACATTACATTAATGAAGGATTAGTGATAGCAAATTTAGGAGTTAATATTACAAATAAGGCAAGTGCATACATTTATGGTTTGTAGAAATATTGGATGTTATGCAATCCTCTTATGATAAAGTAAAAGATATGAGATACTTGAAAATGATTATAGTTTTTTTTTTTTTTTTTTTCAATAATTGTTGTATAAGCAGTAATTAAACCAGAATGCATATTAAATACACAAAAGCTGTTGAGATGCTAAACTTTTTCATGTCTCAATAGATTGTAGTTGTTAAAATACAGGGAAATATATTTAATCTTGTTTGTAGCATAAGTCGCAGAACTTCCCTTTTGTGCTTTTATTGAGGAGGATTTATAGATCTCGTCTGATATATTTCTTTGTCACAACAGCTGATTGGTTGTGAACCAGCACAATTATTGAAGGCCTTGACCCACCGTACCATTGAGGCACGAGGAGATGTGGTCACGTCACCTCTCAATCCAGACCAGGTGAGATGTGTGTGGATTTCATCTCTCGTATTTTTATATTTATATTTTTTTGGTTCACGTAAATGTCAGGAATAGTTTTTTTTTTTTTTTTTATATTATGATTTTAAGAGAAACTCCATGCTTAAATGATCATTCCTCACGTGTAATGCCTTTCTCAAAAGGCTGGATATGCCCGTGATGCCCTGGCTAAGTCAGTGTACGAGAGGATCTTCAACTGGCTCGTTGGAAGACTGAACCTGTCTCTGACGTCCAATGAAATCGGCAGGAAGACTCTGCTTGGTATCCTAGATATCTATGGGTTTGAGATTTTTGACCGAAATGGGTATGTAGCACTTGTCTGGTTCTTTAGCATTTAAAAAAATATATATATCAATAGTAAAAGGTTCTGATTTTGTTCTGTTGTAACCTACAGTAATTGATAATTGTATATAGAGACATCCTCATCCTACTTACAAAAATACAACTAGTCAAACCTATGTATGAAATTGTCATATAACTACCATTTCTGTCTCTCATTCACCAAAACTGCAACTAACTTTTCTTTCTTAATGTTCAGCTTTGAGCAGTTCTGCATCAACTACTGTAACGAGAAACTACAACAGGTGTTCATTGAGCTCACCCTCAAGAGTGAGCAGGAGGAGTACAAGCGCGAAGGCATTGAGTGGGAGCCAGTCAAGTTCTTTGATAACAAGATCATCTGTGACCTGGTTGAGGAGAAGCACAAGGGTGAGTTCAGGTTATGTATAAATAAGTCCTTGAATTTCTTATCAAACATATCCAAAAGTTTCTAGTTGTTTTATCTCAATCAGTATTCCAATCATTAACCCCAAGCCACTGGGGATGGCATGTACATACATGCCATACCCCCTATGATTTTAATTTATTAATTGTTTTTACATATAGATGGCTTCACAAGTACTAAGTGACCATTGAGCCAATTACAAGTAGTACTGGTTTCCTCTGTTCACCCTTTTCCTTTGAAAATATTTTCTGGTAAGACAGGCAGTACTCGTAATTGGCTCAAGTAAAGTCACAGTGAGCATGGCATTTACGTAGATGCCATGCCAGTCAGATTATGGTTACTGTCATTATTACCATTATCACCATATTTATCATTATTATTATTGCCACTATTGCCAGTAATTTCAACATTCTCTTTATCTTCAGTAATATTACATTCTTTACAATTTTATTATTATTGCAATAAGCATAATTGTCACAGAATACAATACCAAACTACAATTTTTGCTTCTCCATTAAGGTATCATCTCCCTGTTGGATGAGGAGTGTCTGCGGCCAGGTGATGCTAATGACCTCACCTTCCTTAGCAAGATGGACTCTCACCTGTCCAAACATGACCACTACTTCAGCTACGAAACTGCAAAGAACAGCAAGGTGATTTATTATTTTTTTAGAGGAGGTGGATTGCAGATTTGGGTGTCGATGCTCCTTATCACTGAAACTGTTCCCTCTGTTCACATGTCATTAGAAAAAATAGCAAGTTTATCAGTAATATCATGAGTATTATGTTTTTTCTATTATTATTCTATTCACTACTTCCCATCACCACCTAATAATCCTGAACACTGTAATTTATCATCAGGTGAAGAAAACCATCAACAAAGATGAATTCCGCCTTCGCCACTATGCAGGCGAGGTGGCCTACCGCGTCCAGGGCTTCCTTGACAAGAACAACGATCTCCTCTTCCGCGACCTCAAGGACACCATGTCACAGGCCTCTAACGTCATTGCAAAGTCTGTCTTTCCAAGGGTAAGGACAACAAGTTCTACATTTGGAAACAGAATAAGTTCTTAATGTAGTTTTTTACATCATTTATTAACCCCTTGCCGACGGGTACGACGTGTAGACACGTGCTATGCCCACTGTGAGTACTTGTTTGATTGTTTTTCACATAGATGGCTACCTTTGTACTAAGTCACCAATGAACCAGTTACGAGTACTGCCCGTCTCGCCCATTCACCCTTTTCTTTAATTTACAAAATATTTTACGTTATCTTATTTTGCTGTTACTAATTTTAAAAAACATTATATTAATTATAATGTTTATAATAGAAATAACACCATCGATATTCATACCACTAGTAAAGCATACATTTTTTCCCGCCAATTCAAATCAGGTACGGTCACAAGGTCTATTAATTGACCCTTTTGTGGCTAAGCACTAGCAGAGCCATCTATGGGCAGACATTTCACAAAAAATATAGAAAATAGGCACCGCATTTTCCCCTTTTTTTGTTCATTTTCCCCAGCGGCATTGGGTTAAACATTATATTAATTATAATGTTTATAATAAAAATAACACCATCGATATTCATACCACTAGTAAAGCATACATTTCTTCCCGCCAATTCAAATCAGGTACGGTCACAAGGTCTATTAATTGACCCTTTTGTGGCTAAGCACTAGCAGAGCCATCTATGGGCAGACATTTCACAAAAAATATAGAAAATAGGCACTGCATTTTCCCCATTTTTTGTTCATTTTCCCCAGCGGCATTGGGTTAAATTTCTGTGTACAGATGAATTATTCTGTGTTTATATATGTGTGTTTGTGTGTGTGTGTGTGTGTTATATATACATATATGTGTATATATAATATACACACGTGTGTGTATATATATACATGTATATGTATATGTGTATATACACATGTATATGTATATGTGTATATACACATGTATATGTATATGTGTATATACACATGTATATGTATATGTGTATATACACATGTATATGTATATGTGTATATACACATGTATATGTATATGTGTATATGTATGTATATATATACATAGGTATATGTGTATATACACATGTATATGTATATGTGTATATGTATGTATATATATACATAGGTATATGTGTATATATACATGTATGTGTATGTGTGTGTATATATATCTATGTATATGTATGCGTGTGTGTGTTTGTGTGTGTGTATGTGTGTATATATATATATATATATATATATATATGTGTGTGTGTGTGTGTGTGTGTGTGTGTGTGTGTGTGTGTGTGTGTGTGTGTGTGTGTGCATATATATATATGTGTGTGTGTGTGTGTGTGTGTGCATATATATGTATGTGTATGTGTATGTGTATATTTATGTGTGTATATATAGATGTGTGTGTGTGTGTGTGTGTGTGTATATATATACATTTTTTTCTTTCTTCTTTCTTTCTTTTTTTCTTTTTTCTTTTTTCTTTTTTTCTTTTCTTTTTTTCTTTCTTTTTCTTTCTTTCTTTTTCTTCCTTCTTTTTTTTATTCTTTTTCTTTTTTTTTTCCTTTTCTTTTCTTCTTTTTTTCTGTTTTCTTTCTTTTTTTCTTTTTCTTTTTCTTTCTCTTTCTCAGTAAGTCAAAATCTTAGTGCAAGAATACAAGTTTACTTTGCCGTTTTTAACAAGTATTTTGCTAGACAATAGGTAGATGATCCCCAATTTCAATGAAATAAACCCCTATTATTAATTTTCTCATTCTTCTTCATTGTATATCATTCTCTTTCACCCCCTTCCAGGAGGAGGTGCTGAACAAGAAGAGACCCGAGACAGCTGCCACACAGTTCAAGCAGAGTTTGGGCAACCTTATGGAAATCCTCATGATCAAAGAGCCTTCATACATCCGCTGCATTAAGCCTAATGATGAGAAGCGTTCCTGTAAGTTGATGTTTTTGCTTCTGTTCCCAATTTTTCGTTTTTTACTTCTTTATTCTGGGATGTCTCCAATTCTGAAATATGAAGGAGTTTTCATGTGCAAAACTTTAACTCGCTCTAAGGTCTTACTCTTTTCCCACAGCCTCCCTCTCCCAGCCTCCAGAAACTACCTGCTAACCTTTGATCCTGTCCATACACACTCAAATAAAGTCATATGTTATTTCAGGCAGCTTCAACATTGAGAGAGTGAGCCACCAAGTCAAGTACCTAGGACTGATGGAAAACCTGAGGGTGCGAAGAGCTGGTTTCGCCTATCGCCGTCTCTACGAGATCTTCTTGGCACGCTACAAGTCCCTGTGCCCAGCAACCTGGCCCAAATACCCAGGCCCTGCCAAGGATGGAGTCAAGGCCATTGTGGACCATCTGGGATACCACCCAGAAGACTATCGCATGGGAGAGTAAGTTTGGTTGTGGGGCTTTTCTACTTGGGTTTTATATTGTTTCTGTATTAACATTGTTGTTTTCATTATTTGTTTTTGTACAGCTTTGATATTGTTGTTACAGTCTTGATTCTGTAATTATTTTCACCCCTAGACAAACAGATAATTTTAATGCACTCAATCACTCATTGGCCCAACAATAATCTTCATCTTTGTTTTACAGAACCAAGCTCTTCATCAGACTGCCAAAGACCCTGTTCTTCACAGAGGACCGCTTCCAGATACGTAAGGCTGAGCTGGCCACAATGATTCAGGCTAAGTGGAAGGCTTTCATGTACCAGCGCAGGTACCAGAAGATGCGTGATTCCGTGACCAGGATAGCCAAGCACTGGAGAAGGATTAAGGCCCAGAGACTGCTTGCCAGGAGGAAGTGGGCAGTGGGAGTTGTGCGTGCGTAAGTATTTAGGGCATACTGCCTTTGTTGTGGTGTATAGGCAGAAGCACATGGGCACTTTATTACCAATGAATCTCTGATAACATGTGTGACTCTTAGAATGTTGATTCTCAGTGGTGGATGCACACGTCAAATGTTTTCGAGTCCACGGATTATATCATGTAGATGAGTATGCACATGTAAGCTGACTGAAAAATAAGGTATTTTTATTGTATACAATTTGATACTAATTATGTATTAGTTGTCATGTCTTAATGCATGCTAATAGAGTAACACTGTGTGACCAGTATATTTGTAGAAATAGCTGAATTATGTATGCATTGTAAACAAATGCACATGCAATCTTCTCCATGTGACTGTGCCATGAGAGCATGTTAGAGTTAGGTGATTTTCCCATGTGTGGTATTCAGGAGTAGTTTAAGTGATGGTTTAATAACCATCACTCATTGAATAAAGTATGAATAAAAAGGAAAAATAAAATTGCATTATGTAACGGAATTTAGAATTATGTCTGATAGTTTAAATTTCTTCAGAATTAGATGGCTGGTTGAAAGAATCTTGTTTTGTATCTGTAAACTCTCCTTCGAGAGTTTACAGGTAAGACATCCTTCCTCTTCAACAATTCAGGTTCAGTTATCATTATCCCCTGAAACGAATCCCTTTGTTTTTTTCCCGCTCAGCTTCATCAAGGGTTTCATCACAAGGAATGAACCTGTGAACCCTATCAATGAAAGGTTCCAGCAGCTCGTGAAGTGTGAGTTCCTACTGAGGTTGTCCAAGAGCCTCCCAAGCAACCTCCTAGACACCAAGTGGCCCCCATCCCCAGCTCCCTGCAATGAGGCCTCAAACATCCTGCATGTGTGTAATTTCCTTCTTCTGGTGTATGATGATGTTTTCTAAACTTGTAATTGAGAATAATGACAAAGTATGATAAATATTTCCCTGGGAGGTTTCTAGGAACTGAACAGTGTTTATTGTGACAGTTGTTGAAAAAGGTAGGAACTGTGAAATAAGTTAATTCTTCCAATTCATTACTTACAAAACAAGAGTTACAAAAGTAAGTCCATTTATCTGTACTCTATGGACTTTTTGGTTACGAGAAATTTCCTTCTTTCAGGGTATGTACCGCACTTACATGGCCAGAAGATATGTGAAGGCACTAACCCCAGAAAAGAGGTCCATGTTTGAAGAGAAGGTTCTGGCTGAACAGCTGTTCAAGGGTAAGAGTACTTGTTATTGGTTTTAAACCCAATGGCCCCAAATGGTATTAAAAAAAAATTGCCATATCCCCTGTGATTTTTCTTTAGTTATGTATACAGATAGATGGCTCCACAAATGGTTAGTCACCAAGAAATAATCCTAATCTTATTAACATAACCTTATTATTTTAATAATAGTTCAGCCATGAGGTATTTCTGCTAAGGTTCCTATGCCCTCCCTTTGAATATTGAGAGAAATAATATCCCAATAAGTTGTCCCAAAAATCCTGGAATTTTTTGGATATTGAAAAATAGTTATATCAAACTATACTTTTTATATTGTATTGAGTCATTAAGCTTGTCACACCAGGAATAACCTTTGTAACAAATGGAATTAAACTAAATTATTATTTTTATTAATTTTATTATTATTATGCAATGGTTATATGTAATGTGATTAGTATATCCTTTGACTCCCTACATGTTTACATAAAATGAGGCCATTTTGTGGGAAGAGTTTTAAGATATATATAAATATTTTAAGGAAATATGAAAAGAATGTCCTACAGCACTTCCCATGAGTATTAGAATTACATATTATTTGCAGAATTTGCACATTTTTACCCAGAACAGGCTCCCCACAGTGAATGTTATTTTTTTAGGAGATGCACAAAAAGTGTACTACAATTGATATGTATCATTGTTTATACTTTCCCCCCAAATTTGAGAACCAACCCTAATTGATGGAGTTCTACTCACACTAGGGAGGTTAGGCTTTATGAGAACATGGCAAGTCATACACTATGTCAAGCAAAAAAAAAAAAAAAAAAAATATATATATATATATATATATATATATATATATATATAAATTTTTTATTTATTTATTATTAATGATTATGAGTTTTAAACACTAACTTGACCAATCAGATCACACCTTATTATGGTAAATATTAGGAACTCTAAATAGACTGGTTGGAATAGTATGAGTAATTAGGACTAATTTTACCATGATGGTATATTACATTTTATGTTTTCAAGTATAATCTGCCTTAAGCAGAATTAAAAATCTCTATAAAATATGCGCTAGAAATTAAGTGCCTAAATCATGACATCTCCATATCATGCCACTTCGCCCAACAATCAGAGTAAAAGCTAATGATGTGATCAAGTGTCCCCGGGCACCTGGGTTTTTAGTGATGACTTGTAATCTGTTGAGAGTGGATTAAATGAACTATCAATTTTATAAAATTACAGGTCAGAAAACTAGCTACATGGACTGTCTTCCTCACTGGTTCATGACCTCAAGGCTCACTCCAGAGGACGAGAGTCTGAGAAAAACGGCCTTCGAAGACATCATCAAGACCCCAGGAGAAAAAACAAAGGTGAGGATGATCTTGTACCTTCTGCAGTAACTAACCTCTTTCATTGTGCAGTTTGGTGACTGATAAGTCACTTGCCATAAGCTGTAGATAATACCAGTTGATTTGTCAGTGCTCACCATATATAGATATAGAAATCTTAAGCTAATATCAGTAATCCTTCATATTCTTCATGGCAGTACTGCATCCCATGCACCAAGTATGACCGCCACGGCTACAAGCCTCGGGACCGCCTACTGATCCTAACTTCAGGGGCCTTATATCTCTTGGAGGCCAAGGAAAACAAGCTGAAACAGAAGCACAGATTCTCCCTGAAGGAGGTCCAGGGGCTCCATGTTTCTCCCAACACAGACAACCTTCTCCTGGTTCAGATTCCAGTAGAAAATGCCAAAAGAGACAAGGTGAGTATCAAGAAAGAGAAAGAGATGTTTATTTATGCACACAGATTAATAGACCATGACAAGATAAATAGAAATTCTCTTACCTTGATGAGAAATAAGTAAGAAATAATTTGGTTGCTTATAATAAGGACATAGAATCTTGTTGAAAATAACGCAGAATTTTTTTGGCACTTTCTCAAATTATTCATCCAATTTCCACAGGGTGACCTCATCCTCAATGTTCCAAATGTCATTGAGGCTGTGACAAAGATGATTTCCATCAGTGACAACGCAGAAGTCTTGAAGATTGCTGAGACAGAAACGTAAGGCTTGAGACATTTTACAGTATTCTACATTTGTTTGTGTTTTTTTCTTTTCTTTACTTTCTTTTTTTTTTTAACAAAGTAGACTGAGTTAATTTTTGATTTGTTTTTTTTAATATCAGGTAAATTTGTTAATCTATTCTTAGACTATATATCTATTTCTTCTATGATTTTGAATTTTGAATATAAAATAAATTAATTCCATTTCCCAGCATTGGACACACCATGAAGAATGGCAAGCAAGGCACAATTCTTCTGGGGAAAGGCAGCACCATCACCACTATAGACAAGAACAAGGAAGGCAAGCTGGCAGTGGTAAGTGTGCTTGTCTCTGCTTAGGAATGGGTTCTGGTTCATCTTATTTGATATTAGTAAAACTTTTAGGTTTCATCTTATATCTGGAATCAGTCTTTGCTATCAGGATATGGTTTTATATGTGATATGGAGAATGAGGCCCAAGTTTTCATTTGAATAGGTTTCATGTTGACCTTGTATTTTTCTTCCAGATTGCTGGCCACTAAGATGAAGGATGTCTTTACCATGAATGCCATAGTCCTGTAATTGTAGCATGGACAAACCTACATCATGAAGTCATTCATTCACAACCCCCCACCCCCCTGCAGAAAAGAGAGAGAAAGAGAGTGAGAGGTGTACATGCAAAGAAACATTATATTGACCATGGTAGCCATGTGGTTACTTAAGAGTGTGAAAGAGATTTTCATGTAGTCATTTGGATACACACTATTATATATATCATTCTGTAAGCTAACTAAAAATATTTGAAGTACTTCATATCTATCATTAGTTGCTCGTATACTTATCCAAACAGAACACAACTTTTATTCAGAAACTGTGTAATATGAATTTCATGTGAAAAAAGTGGATCATTAATATAGTCTAAGAACTTCCATTGGTGTTCTCATAGTAATTTACATCACTGAGAAATGGCAGCCCTGATTTGTAGGTAGTCCAGTGCATTGACTTTGCCAGGTGATAGTTAGTATTTCAAACAGTTGACATATTTTGGAACAACTCTGAAATCAAACATAACATACATATATACATAGATAACATACATAAATACATACATACATACATACATACATACATACATACATACATACATACATACATACATACAAATTACATATACACATACTCATATGCAACTGCATATACATACATATGTACATAAGTATGTGTGTGTGTGTGTGTGTATATATATATATATATATATATATATATATATATATATATATATATATATATATATATATATATATACACACACGCATGTATACATCCATACATATATATATATACACACACATGTATACATCCATACATATATACATATATATATGAAAACATCATAACTTGTACACAAAAATAAGAAGAAACAGTGCCATGATATAAATTGACACATCATGTAACATTTCAAACTTTTTAAGAGTTCTTTATCAGACATAGTAAAAACAAATGGTTTTGTTTTTTACAACATCTGATGAACTCCTCATGGTGAGTTTGTAACTTTACATTCTTATTCATTTCATATTGTGGCATTGTTTTTTATACATATATATTTTTGTTTATTAATTAATTTATTTGTATATATATGATGGTATGGTAATGACTAAAGCTTCACATGAGAAGGAAGAGGATGTGTCCTGACAATGGTACCAACCTGATTGTTTATTATATTCAAGATATTGCAGTATGAAAATATGACATTATTACAAGAGAACACAAGGGTCATCACAATATTAAAATCTTGATATATAAATAATTATCAGCACAACAGAACACAGACAAGATAAAGTAACAGAAACAGGCATGTCAGCTGAAGGCTTGACATGCCAAGAGATCAAGATAGTGTTAGAAAATCCAGAATAAGATGAGCTTGTTCCAGGCTCCTGAGTAGTTAAAGTCCGAGATTAAGGGGGATTCAGTTTCTTATATCAAAAGTTCAAGGAGTGGCTCTCACACCCAAATTGCTAGTGTGAGTTGGGGGTTTATGGACTGCAGTTAGGAAGAGGAGACAATATCTGACCTGACCTTAAATACAGTATGACTTTACCTTGGACTGTGATCAAAAGTATATACAAATATCTTTTAATATTAACTATGCAATCCTTTATGTAAATAAACTAATTTTAATATTGATATCTTTCACACTGCTCTTCCATGCTACCCAAATTATCCTTGACTTGCAGAGAAACCAAGTCCAGAAAAGTAAGGGTGCTATAATCTTGGAATACTTAGTGATGATAGTGCTCCTTGATCAGTGGAACTCCCACTAAGAGCTTCTACACATATACAACCTCTCAATTGATGCATAAGTATTATAGACCTGCACAATACTGGCACTCTTCAAGGTTGATGTGTGTGGTTGGTTATATGTTTTACGTAAGAGGTTGATATGCCCTTTAGCATCCATCTCTGTGGAAAGGAAATGTACAAGAATATGGTGGAAGATGGAGCATTACAATGGATTCAAAATTTGATCATTCTGAATATTTATTAATATACAAAATGTATCACTAATATGAACATCATCAAAAAGTTATGTTTGAAAAATCATCACATTGTCATGAATAGTGATATATGATAAGAAATAGTAATGAAGATATAGTTACCTCATCTATTTTGCACATGAAAATTCATAAAAATCATAAAAAATAAGGGAAGGATATGGTTAATGAGAAGCCATATTTTTATATGAGTCCTTCACAAAAAAAAAAAAATGAAATGGGATATTTCATTATGACTTGCTTGGCTCTATGGCAACATATAGATGGTAGCATGTTCCTAGTAGGCAATAGCACATCCAGTGGCAGGTAACTATGCCATTTACTGGAATAAGCAAACTACTGCAATATCCAGTGAAGGAGTTATGAGTGCAACACTTAAAAATAATTTGTGGTCTAAGTCAGTATAACAATATTTTAAGGATGAGGTGATGAATAAGCAAGGATTCAGATTGTCATGTGGAGTGACATGCCCTGGGAGCACATTGCTCAATGGAGTGGTAAGAGCCAGGCTTAGGCAAGGAAGATCTGTTAATATGTGAAAGGATCAGAATTTGTTCATGAATTTCCTAAGTCAGCATAATATGAAATAATTTGTATATATTTTTCTGGTAGAATTTCATATGAATGCAATGAAGAGAGTGACAGAACCTGCTGTCGTTTTGATTACCCAGACCGAATCTTATTGTATTTGGGAATTACAAGATTAAGAGGCACTAGATGAGTTCATAAGTGCCAGTTGGCTTCAGGACTGGACAAGGTTATGGTATATAGAAGTGTTAGTATTTCAGTTCAAATAAGTGACTATAGATGGTTGGTTGATGGGCTAACCAACTCCATCTGCTAATGGGGGCTTTGGATGGTACAGCATTGTGCAAAATATTTAATGAATGAGCAAGTATCTTCATATAGAAGAGAAAGATATGTGCAACCCTACAAGTCTGATTCGTAGGAAAGGTACATTTGGAAAACTCACTAAAAATGTAATGTTTCTAGAATGTTCATAGAAATTTATTGGAGCAGACTGTTTATGTGCTGTCAAGAGGAAATTCTACATTAAGAGAATTGAAATTATAGGCTGCTTTGGCCATGATTTAGAATAAAGGACCGTGATTCCGTGATTTCTCCAAATATAAGGTAATATGATATATAAAGTGCAAGCTAGGTAAAAATGGGATACAAAGATTATAAGTGTATAAGAGGGTTTTATGTGAAACTGCCTTGGCATTTACATTTTATTTTCATTAAAATTGAGTAACCATCATGATCACAGGTTCAAGAAATGGGATGATACAAACTTAATTTATGAAGAAGTACCAGAGGTAAGCAAGATGTGAGAAAGTCTTGGAGGAGTAATACAGTAGACAAAATAACGTGACATAAGAAGCCAATTAGAGGAAAATCGCAAAGAAAACGTCAAGGGCGTCCTCAACAAAAATGGATGTTCTTACTGTCACCATCAATTAAGGGAAGAGAAAAAGGTTCTAAGAGCAAGGAAAGCGGAAGGCAACGACGGTGTAACGGCTGGAACATCACCTAAGCATGGGGGAGTTACAGTGTATCCTGAGGTGATGTGAACCAGGACAGGCGAAGTACTGCCCGGGATGATTTGAGAATAAATGAGTAAGTAGTTTTAATGAATAAAGCTATTTTAAGATATAAATGCATTAGTGCATAAAATGTATAAGGGTTTTAAGAAAAGGGGGACAAGTTTCCATGCTTGTAAAGCACTTTATGTAAAGTTTACGTATTAGTCATGTATCTATATTCAATATTTATAATAAGTCTTCAGTGAGATACTAGTCTTCTAATAATTTTAGATATTTTATATTGAAGGTTTAATTTAAGTCATCCTGTTCAGAGGCGGCTTAATTTGCCATTCAATTTCACTGGAAAAAAAAAACATAAAAATTCGTAATTACGAAAGCAACTCTTCTCAAGATATGGTGAAATATAGCAGTTACCCCCCCAAAGTTTCGTTTTCTATAATGATACAAAATTTGTAAAATGTTATATGAATCCTCGAATAAATGGAATGAATTGGGACATTTGTGAGTCGTCATGTTCAGATAAATTTTCGAAGAATCTTGATATCAAAAACAATAAATCGTAAATACGGAAGATCAATCCCGATGTCGGAATTAGAAGAAAAGAGTTTCCCCTGAATATACTATATTAAACCCTGACTAATGTAAACTGAGTTTTATTTATATCATTCCTCTGTAAATAAGGTAGGCAAATTGGGTACTGTGCATGAAACGCGTGCAGAAAAAATAACCAAGATGATTATGTTTAGTTAAGGCGGCGTTTATATCCGTAAAGAAGAGAAAATTATGATAAAAGTTATTAACATTTTAGAGTTCAAATTTTTAGGATATATGCGAAGAATAATTATTTTGTGTCTGGATATGATGCTGCCACGTATGACGTAAGGGCCTTCTTCTTTTACTGGTAAATAAAGTGATGATACCCGTGAATATTTAGAAATTACCTAAATCTGACAAGGGATTTGGAATCATACAGCAGTATGACATTTTTTTTTTTTTTGTAGGTTATCTCTGCCTGTCCCCAACTTGGCGCCTTCACTGCCTCCTAATATGCTTTCTTTGCACTATTATGAGAAAGTGGGTTTCTGGTTTATGTTGAACCTTCCTTAATCATAAACACAACATGTAAAATGTATTTTATTTTAGCTTCTATTATGAATGTTTAAAGCAGTTTTTGCCAACCAGCAGGGTTCCTTGACAGAGTGATAAATAGGCTGTGCAAAGCCATTTTCCGTGTAATTTCGAGCCTAATTTTGTTAAACGTGTTCGGCATTTTTTTGGGATATGTGGTGTTATAATAAGGTTTTCAAACTGTTTTATAATTTATTATTATAATCACGGGATTATATCGTCAAATGATACAGTGAAATCGGTTATTTACTGGACGACTCCAGCCACATGCACGGATTTCAGCAGCCAAATCAGTTCCCATCTGCATTTATACAGTATGCCGTTTTTTCCTTTTCTTTTTGCCAATAAACGCGAGAAAGACAAATTGTTTTTTACCTTAACCTGTTATCAGCAAAAATGATAATTGTGTTATGAAAGAGCATGATTGTAAAAAAAACGTTATGTAGGAGCTCCTTAGGTCATTACTAATATTAGATTACAGTTACAATAAGTGGTTAGATATAAAGTTCACAAGTGCAAGCGATTTAGTGGGGGGGGGGGGGCTGAAAGACCCACCAACACAAGTTTACCCCCCCCCCCCTCCATCCCTTGCTCATTGATGCCCCTGTCATGGACCTCAGCCTTCGCCTCAATTTTACATAGTCTCTTCTTCTACCCATTTCCTTTTCTTTCTCTTCTTCATCATCCCCTTCTTCTGTCCATTTATCCTAATCGTTAACTCAGTTTTACCATTTGCGCCACAATACTCTAATATAGTGCTATACGGCCTTCGATGTCTAATGCACTTATTTGTTTGAACCATTGACCATTAACAAGGGCTTATGGATGCAGCGCATAAGAAACTCCGTGAATGTGAGAGAACTGACGCGCCAAAAGATATACAGAGGCTTCATGATTAATCAAAAGTAAAGATTCTATGATATAAGGGATACTAGATAACCAAACACTACATCAAATTGTGGCAGTATTTTTAAACATCAATATGAGCAAAAGTACATACGGTTTCCCCTGAAATGTAACAAAGAGAACAGCATTTTAGCCTATATTCTTCTTACAAAAAAAATGAAACTATTCACCAGCTGTCAAAGTCATTGATATTATTACTGAAGAACCTCTGTCAGACCACACAGCGAGACAATCCACAGAATGCAAAAAAGAAAAAAAAAATGCAACAGACTTATTGAAGTTCTACAAATCTACGAAATCTACTTATAATAGACTGTATGTTTTATGGTTTCGATGGCAGGGAAAACCGACCTCTCCGTGCTATAAAAGAGGACGCAGTTGCCTACAAAAGTATGTGTGAAAATCACACGTTGGCGATATTTATAAAAACCCGGCAAGACCTTTTAAGAACCTTGTCACATCTTCGGACATTGTTCGTGAAGATTACGAACTAATTAGATGGTTAATGATAGGTCTTACTACACTTAACTCCGGCGAGGCTTTTATTATCATTATTATTATAATTATCCTTATCATTGTCATTACTACTACTACTATTACTATTATTATTATCATTATCAATATTTCTATTATTATTGTTATTATTATTATTATCATTACTATTATTATTACTATCATTATAATCATTATTATTATTGTTATTATTATTATTATTTTATTGTTATTATTATCATTATTATTATTGTTATCATTATTATCATTATAATTACTGTTATTATTATTTTATATTATCATCACTATTATTATTATTATTATCATTATTATTATTATTATTATTATTATTATTATTATTATTATTATTATTATTATTATTATCATTGTTATTACTATTATTACTATTATCATTATTTATATTGTTGTTGTTATTATCAGTACTATCATTATCATTATTGTTATTGTTAGTATCATTATTATTACTATCATTCTTACTGTTATTGTTATTGTCATTATGATTATTGTTATTATCATTATTATTATTTTATTATTATTACTAATATTATTATTGTTGTTATTAATATTACTATTATTGTTGTTATTAATATTATTATTATTGTTGTTATTATTTTTATAATCATTATTATCAATATTACTAACATAAATATCAATTTATCACTATTATTTATATCAATATCATTGTTATCATTATTTTCATCATCATCCTTACTATTTGAGGGCATAAACGAACAGGATACCCTTCAGTGCTTGAACTTAAGTAATTTTCCTGATTAATAACTGGTTCCAACCCCACAGGTACAATAAATGGAATCCAAAAGTATAAAATGATTAAATGCTAAACTTAACATGTATGTCTAACTGTGTCTGATTTTTAAGAGTCGTGGATACTAGCCTTCGCATTTGAAACTAAATGCTAGTTTCCCTCTCGGCCATACATTTATCAATTTATGAATACAAATTCCCTTTTTTTATATAAGAAACTAGTGCAGAGTATCGTATTTATTAAATTAATAACTGGTGGCATTCTTGATATTCACGGGTCACTTCTGTATTGATTCCTCAGGCATCAGCGATTTTGTCTCGAATGTAGTCAATGTTAAGGATAAGCAGTGGCCTTTACGATGATAATGAGGATGATGAGAATGGTGATGATAGTGATGACTCTGATAATAATAGTGATGGTTGCAATTATTATAGGTAGTGATAATTCTAATATTAGTTATGAGAGTATTGATAATGATGTTCATAATAATTATAGTAGTAGCAATGGTAATAACAATAATACAATAATGATGATACAATAATAACAATAATGGTGATAATAATAATAATAATAGCAATAATAGCAATAATGATAAGGATAATAATAAAAACAATAAGAATGATAAATGATAATGATAAAAATAATGATAATAATAGTAATACTAATGATAAAAATAATAATGATAATAATAAAATTCTAATAATGGTAATGATATAATTGATTTAATAATGACAAGGATAATAACAACAACAATACTAATAATAATGATAAAAATTAGAATGATAATAATGATGCTAACCATAGCAATGATGTCAATAATGATATTGAAAATAATAAAAATGATAATGATGATAAGAACAATGCCAATGACAACAGCAACAACAACAATGATAATAATAATAATAATAATAATAATAATAATAATAATAATAATAATAGTAATAACAATAATAATAATAATAACAATAATAGTAATAATAATAATAATAATA
>NC_061850.1:14037295-14039795 GCF_019202785.1 Penaeus chinensis | reverse complement strand
TTATGATGCAGAACCCCCCCATTCTTGGCCCCGATATCAGGGGAGGGCATGAGATGACCCAGGGAAGTTGGGGGTGTAAACTAACAATAATAAAGGTTGATCTTTATGGCATGGATGCACTAAACTAGAATATATTGAAAATGATGTTCTTGTAGAGGACAAAAAGTTATTCATTGGTATATGAAATAATCTGCAGACAAATGATAATGCCACAGATAAATGAAGATTACGAAAAGCACCGCTCACCTGGTGTTCCTGTGTTCGGGGGGGGGGGGGGGCAGAGCCTCCATTACCCACCCCTTGGGCAGTGCCCAAAGGGGTGGTAGACATGATGACTTAGATTATGGTGTGGAGTTGGGGACGTAGTCTCTGATGAGTGCATCTGTACTGTAAAGAATTATAATATAGTAACATAGTGAAGATAATACCTTACTATATGCTGGATACAAGGGGCTATGTCCCTGCGAAAAAAAGAATCCCCCACGTATTCATGGTATGGTTGAACGTAAGACCAACATGTGGGGTAAATATTATATAGGCAATATATAACCTAAGAATTATTAGGTACTAACCTGATAGATAGATTCTCTCATGCTGTATCCTGCCATACATATGTGACGGATTGTCTTCAGGGTGGGGGTAAGGGGCAGCACCCCCTTTGTGTATTATTACAAAAGCTATGTATTAACTATATTCTATTTGTATTTCACCCTATAGTTTCCCAGGTACTTTTCATGGCCTCTTCTGCTATGGAGGCAAACATTTTTGTAATGAGGGGTTTTCTTGCCATAATTTTGTTATATTTGGATAATAGTGAGAGGAATCCATTGATACCAAAATCTTTGGGATTGATAATGCGAAGGTATACTGAAAAATTACTTTGAACAGTCATAGGGTATCTTCACCTCTAGTGAACAATCTGAAGACCTTTAGGAGATCATTAGTTAGGTGCTCTGTATTTTCTGATCAGCTATTTTCCTGATTAGTGGCTTGAGTGTGTGGTTTTCCTGGCAGACTTATATTATATCTCTAGGTAATTTATACTTCAAACAATACCAGTAAAAACATAATAATAATTAATATTATTGTATGTGATATTTTGCCATATATTTGTTTTGAATTTTCTGTAACAGCCTACACCACTGTGGAGGCAGGCAGGTTCCAGTGCATGAACTTGTTCTTGTCCATTCTTGTCCTGGGAGATGGCCCTCTTCTAGCCATGGCTCATGGATGGTAGCCTCATGGACTGGTGGAGATCCAATAGGAGCTTGTGAATGATCCCCCCTCTTGAAGGCCTGCCTAAGTCAGTCTCCCTCAAAGTGCTTTGTGCACACATGATGAGATATTGCAGTCACCAGCCACTTCACAAAATTTCCAATGATGAGACATTACTGCCACCTGCCCCATGGCTAGATTTTTGGTAATTCTTTACAGTTTAGATGCACTTGCCAGAGACTAAGTCTCCAACTCCATGCCACAAAATTTATTCAATCCCCCTGGGAAACAATCTACACCTCACAATGCATGGCAAGATAGAGCTGAAACTCTGGAGCACCAAGCTTTCCGTGATCTTTTCCTTTATTTGTGGTGTTACTGTTTGTGTCTGCAGATTATTTCTACCAATGACTACAACCTGGATCCAATAAATTGATCCCTTGGCCTAGGAAAGGAATGTGTGCTGCTTTAGTTTGACTGTCCATAGGGTGCCTATTGGTGTGCATGGGGGGGGGGGGGTGAGTTATTGGCTAACTGTAAGTGTATTTGAAATAAAGTTCTTACCCCCCAAAAATCTAATAGTTCAATTGTTGTATCTCTTATGAAATTTGCAAGATATTTGCAAAATGCATGCATTAAAATATGAGACTACTTATAAAAGGGAAACGAAAGAGCAAAGTACAATTTAGGGACTCCTGTGGCCAGCTTCTCCTCTTGATGTTATACATTTTTAAGCTGTTAACACTTTGGATCCGGATGACGTAACCTTCATGTCATGAAAAAATAGACTGAGGGCCAGGGTGATGGGAATGAACTGTCATGAACAATTTGGTTGAAGCTATGAGTACATTAAGCCTTTGGAGGAAATTAATCTTAGTGGGCATTTAGGAAGGTGGAATATACCATCCATGAGCCATGGCTGGAAAAGTGTCAGCCCCAGGGAGGATACTATTTCAAGGCCCAGGATCCTGTTCCATCTTGCCAAGATTGGTGGTGCAGGAAAGTTAATGATACGAAAATACTAAAAAATGAGAGAGAACACAATGTTACTCATTGTTATTGTAGACTACCTAGAAAGTTGATATGAAATTGCCATTGCGTCTATTACCATCTTGATACAGCATATCAGATGACAAAATAGACCTTGGAAAATAGCAAGAAGGCAAAAAATACTTATGCTGAAAAAAGAGATAACAACATTGCAAAGGAGAGGCAGAGAGTCTTGATACTACCTATGGCTGTTTGTATGAGCTAGGCCATGTGCAGGCAGTGAGGTACATGAATC
>NC_061850.1:14019795-14034795 GCF_019202785.1 Penaeus chinensis | reverse complement strand
ATTGCTAGTTGGATAAATATTTGCATTAGGTAATACTTAGCTCATCATCATTCATCACCCTCCCTCCCACAACTACTTTCTACACCAACCTAAATAGTTTTTGCTTGTGAAGGGGCTTGCCAGCTATTAGTTTAAATTTTGTTGCGGTCATGAAGTTGACGTTAAAGGTTTTATTCGACCTTTGCCATATTCATTTTAGTCATCATAATGGTAAACCTTGATTTTCTTATTTGTTACAGAGGAAGAGGGCGAGGGTTTGGACCCATGGGCCCAATGGGACCCATGGGGCCAATGGGGCCAATGGGGCCAAGAGGACCCGGGGGGCCTGGGGGACCCCCGGGCCCTGGTGGCCCTCGCTTCAGAGGCCGAGGAGGACCTGGCTTCCGACCCCCTCCCCCGGGGTTCAGGGGCCCCCCACCTTTTGGTCCCAGGGGACCGCGATTTGGCCCACGTGGACCCCCACCTCCATATGACCCCAACTGGGGTCCCATGCCACCCCCTCCACCTGGCATGGGGGGACCAATGGGACCTCCTGGCATGGTAAGTCCAATTAATTTTCTGTGATTTTCTTGTGCCCTTTCTTTTCTCTCTCTCTACCTCTCTCTCTCTGTCCTTTGTGCTGTGTGTGTCATTAAGAATTACAGCAAGTCTGTATTTTTTCTTTGTGATCCATGTTAACTAAGAGGTATTTTGTTTGAAAAAAGAAGGCTTTTTCACTTTCTAAATAATCATTAAATAAGCGTGATATGAAGATTTGTTAGAGAATTCTGATATGATTTGATTATACTCAACAAAAATTGATTTAATTTGATAAGTAGTTTTGATGAAAATCACTCCTAAAGTGTGCACAGCCACTGATCTATGTGTGAATCCCAGAAGATTGTGGGAAGCTTGATGTTGTCTCAGCTGAATGGTTGATTAATAAAACTATTTTGTGTGATACAGAATTGACTGAAATTTTCTCAGATGTCCTCTTTTTGTATGAGAGAATGAGAGTTAATAAATGAATGAATAAGAAATAGACAGAGGTAGAGTGAATGAATGTGATAGAGAAAGAGGATGAATGAATAGGAGTGAGATAGAGAATGTCACTGAAAGTCCTGGAAGATAGGATCTAGCGACGGATGGAGTGCTTCTCTGATAATATAAAGGCCTCCAGTTTATTGTATGGTAGGGACATTTTAAGTGTGCATGTCATCAAAGCCTATTATATTGATTTCAGTTCATGATTCAGTTTATCATATCTCTCACACACACACACACACACACACACACACACACACACACACACACACACACACACACACACACACACACACACACACACACACACACACACACACACACACCAGAGAATAAGTTTTAATAAAAGATTGAACATTTTCTTGTCTCTAGCCATCACCTTGAACATTACCAAACAGCATACCTCTTAGTATTTTTGTGTGTTTTATGGTATGTGGGAGCAGTTTGAAGTTGATGCTTTTTGTTTTTCCCCCCTCATACAATCTTCTAGAAAAAAAGAAACAAACACTGGAGATGAGAATGTAAGTCCTTTCTTTGTGTGTGTATTTTTTCTCACAACACCTGTGTCTTTCTCCTCTCACCCAGCCTCCCATGGGGCCAATGGGTCCGATGGGCCCCATGGGGCCACCTGGACCCTGGGGACCAATGGGGCCACCAGGTCCTGGGGGACCACCCAGCCAGCAGCCCAACCAAAATGTAAGTTGCACTTGGACGATAGGTTCCTGGGTCCTTAGAAAGAGTGCCCAGAAATATTTTGTTTTTATGTCTGTAGATTTTTTTTTCCCATTTTATGGATTAATCGTAGTTTGGACTTGATTTTGGAGGGAGCCCTTTTTCTTTCTCTTGTGTGTGCCCTCGGTGGTTGTTACTTTTCTTTTCTTTCGTTTTATTTTTGTTTGTTTTTTAAATATTTCTTTTTTGGTACGGATTTTGTACTTTTATTGAAACCTTCAAAGTGATTGATTGTAAAATCCATTTATTTCATTGGCATATTCAAGTAGATGCAACTTGAGTTTTATTTTTGTTTTTTTATTATTTTTGGTCAAATTTCAGTTAGAGAATGAAATACTTATTATGTTATCACAAAATTGTTTAACAAGCATATGTTTACTCTCTATCTCCCACAGCAACAGAATTCCTTTGGAGGAATGGACCTAAGTGGAGAAATTTGGGTTGAGACCAAGACCGGTGAGGGCAAATCCTACTACTACAATGCACGCACGAGAGAAACCACATGGACCAAGCCTGAGGGTGAAGGAGTCAAGATTCTCACACAGCAAGAGGTTTGTTTCCTGTCTCTCTCTTTTTTGTTAGTCTCAAAATGTTATTTATTTCTGTATTTCTTTTTTTAGTTCGATTATATGTTTGGAAGCGTGGTAAAGGTTTAGATTTGTTATATTTGTTTAAAATGTTATCATATTTATGAATTGTATTCCCCTATTTAATGAGTGACTAATAGCATAAATAATCTTTTGTAAACAGGTTGAAGCTATGGCTCAGGCAGCAGGAGTGACACCGGGCAGCCAGGGGGGAAATAACAGTGGGCCACCAAACTCAGGTGCTGGAGCTAACTCAGGCAACAACAGTGGCAACCAGCAGGGTCCTGGTGGTGGAAGTGGGGGCAACAGCAGCAGCAATGGGCCCTCAAACCAAGAGAATGGGGACGATGATGGCGACGACAGTGAGAATGGCCCAGGAGGCTGGCAGGGGCCCCAGGGTCAGTGGGGGCCTCCTGGTGGGGGTATGGGTCCTCCACCTGGTGGCCCACCCTTTGGGATGCCACCAGGTGGCCCCTACCCAGGCCCGGGGGGACCGCCTCCCTATGGCATGCCTCCAGGACCTCCAGGTAGGTTGAGTGGGGAAGTGAACAAGAAAATCTGCAGTTTGAAGTTGATTCAAGTAGGCCAAGGGGAATAGTTTCAGGTACTATTGTGAACCACTAGCAATTCTGTGAAGGGAATTTTATGTACATTAACCCTCTTCCAATGATTCATGACTAGCACAAATAATAGATGTTCAGTTGATGGACCCATAAGTTGAGTCATAGCCTGGCCTTGCTTATTAGTATAAAGTAATTTGTATAAAGAATATATATGAGGTAAGTATAGTCTCATATTTGATTAGTGAAAGATTTCAAGACATTTGGTTAAGATTACATTGATTTTATCTTAACCCTTTCGACTGGGTGATGTGACCATCACATCATGAAAAAAATTCTGTCTGGAGGGGTGGGTGATGTGAACATGCCGTCATGAGCTTTTCGGCTTAAGATCAGGGTGACGGGAAAGACTTGCCACGAGTGCATAAACCTCTTTGGAGGTTGATTAGTCTCATTTGGCGATTTTGCATTATTCCCATTGATGTACGAGTGTGGAATGTAATGTCCGTGAGCCATGACTGGAAGAGAGCCGGCTCCATGTAGGACATCATTTCCATGCTCAGCATCGTATTCCTGGTGCTGTGACTGGTGATGCAACCGGATTATAGGCACTTTCATTATTATTAGGGTCATATATCATAAAGCATCACAACAGTGGAAAGGATTCAGAAGTAGTTGATTTGTTCATTTCCTATTGCTAATGAATATATTTCCTCCTGAGGAAATTAGGTGGTGAGGCATTGGAAGAGGGAAATTGTATATTACTTAAGTAAAAAAAAAAAAAAATTACTTGTTTGCAGTGGATAGGTTTTGGTAATTACTTGTAGGTGTTTGTTTGAATATTTTTTTTTTTTTATATTAGAATTACAAGCAAAATTTTTGTTATTCACATATTAGGACATTGCAAGTGGCAGAATACATATGCCAGAAATATAGTAATATTTTCATAAAGAGTCAATGTTATATTATAGTTAGAATTAAAAGAATAGTAGAATAGTATGCCATGCAAAGCTAGAAATGGCATAGGATCTTTAAAAAGAACCCTTTGTGTATAGCTGTTCTATACTTTTGTGTCCCTGTCTAAGCCCAGTCTTTTCCCTCCCCACCTGTCTAGGCTTTGGCCCTGGGTTTGGTTCTGGTGAGACTTAGCCGAGATTTGTTGTTGATTGTGGGTGTTGTGTGTTGGTAGCTTTGTGTTTAATACCTATCTGTTGTAGTTTGTATCCCTGGTGAAAACATTTATTTTTTTTCAATCTTTCTGAATCTTTAGCCTCTTCCCGATAGTGTTTGTTGATTATTTGACTTACTTTTTTGTAGCAGGATCTATGATTGCTGGTTCTTCTTGATATCTGTGACTATCAGGGACTTTCAACTTCTCTGTATGACAGATTTTTGTAATCTGTTACCTATCTGTTTTATATCTTGTTATGTCTTCAGTGTTTGACCATTTTTGCTTGCATTTGCAATTCTTGTGTGTTTGTGAGGATGTGACTGCTTTATTTAGGATACAAGTTTCCCTGAGAAGAAGGATAGAGTAGTCCAAAATAAAGGGACTTCAAAAATATTGCAGCTGCCCTTGGGATATTAACCTGTATCTGCCAGGCCATGCCTATAGCTGACACAACAAACTGATTCATTATACCAGCTATAGGCGTCGTGGGGCACTAGAGTGAGTCGAGCAGAAAGTTCTTCTATATGTAGTGGACTCCTGGGCCTAATGGCAGGACGGTTGCCAGAAATCACAGGAGTCAGTGATGCTGAGAGATTTCTGATACCGTCATTACCAGGTTAATATATTGTAGCTTATGTGTCCCTGGAAAATGATAGTACTAGTGTTTCTCCCTTTCCTCACAACTATTGTGATGACAATTCAAAGAAATGATAGTAGGAATTGAAGTTCACCTGTATACCATTGAAGGTGAAGGTATGTCCATGATGATGCAACTCTAGTTCATTTTGTGGAACAGTTAAGTTATAGAGTAGGTCAAGGAAAACTTTGGTGCATTAATATTTTATGAACAGCCCTTGTATTTGCTAGCAGTAAAAAGTAAGACTTTACAGAGCAGTCATGAACTGTTATGGACTTCTTAATAGTATTTTATATAAAATAACTACTAAGCTCTGTAGGTTGTGTATTTCATGGTATTCAATTTGAGCTGCCTTCAAGAAGTACCAGATAGGAGTGCAAAGGGCATCAAATGCAACTTCTGTGGTGTCTGGTATAAGAATGAAAGTTGGTATTTGCTGGAAACCGTGTATGCGTTCTTCATTTGTGTTGGTAGTTTCATGTGAGGATTGCTTGTTAAAAGTGATATGCTAATTGGCCAGCAATTGTTCTGTTCCTGTTATGTCTGTGTGCTTTTATGTTCTCTCAGTAATGCCTGTGCATCATTGAAAAGTTCTATTTGATACTGCAGTTTTTATACAATTATTAGGTGCCTGTGCGTGCACAAAAAAACACACACACACACACACACACACACACACACACACACACACACACACACACACACACACACACACACACACACACACACACACACACACACACACACAATCACATTTTCTTCTTCTTCTAGTGCTTTTTGGCATCTATTTTCTCCATGATCCTTTATTCTCTATTTATTCATGTTAGGGGACCGCCCGGAGAAAAGCCTACCTTATTCTGCTCATTTCATTAACCCAATGGCGCCGGGTATAGCAAATTAAAAAAAACTCTACGCTCTGGCGAACGGCGGCAGCGCGCCGACTCTGAGCGCGTGATATCGGTCCCTCAAGCCGAATCATTGCCTCGGGGCGTTTTGGCATCATTGCCTCGGGGCGTTTTGGCGCGGCGCCGCTGCGGACAGCCGCACGCCGCACATCGTGCGTATTGTTATGACGGCGATAGCCGTGACCCGTCGCCATTGGGTTAAAAAAAGAAATGGTTGTCGATATATAGTGGATTTCTTCTGCATGTTTTAGAGTATAAAATTGTAAATTTGTATTAAATTTAAATGGGGTATCCCCCCTTTTGTTGGGGGGCACCCACAAAAAGTTGAAAAAAACTTTATTTATTATTTATTTATTTCATTTCGGACTGTCATGGTCAACTATGGTGTCAATTCTTTGGGTATACACATATATGCACACACACACACACACACACACACACACACACACACACACACACACACACACACACACACACACACACACACACACACACACACACACACAAACACACACATATACACATATTTATTTGGAATTGAAAAATCGGGGCATGATACGGTCTGCGCACTTCAAACCACACGCGGGAGAAAGAATAAGATTTGGAGACACTTGAACTTTACGAGCCCTGGATTTGTCCGCCAGCTTATGTGAAACAAAGTATGAGAAGACCTTGAGATTTGGACAGATTCCAAATTTAGTTATTTCTATTATTTCTTTACTAAGTTTAATGATATTTTATATAAAAAAAGCTTAATTAGTGTATTTTGAAATAAGATTATTGCCGAGTTAATCTGAGTTATTGTTTTCAATAGGAACCATACTTTGTAAAGGTACCTTTTTTATGTGAAAGAGATTCCTATCCGAAACTTTTAATGAATGCATTATATCATAAAGACAACTAATCTAAGCCAGAAATTACTAAGAATATCTTTTTATTTTTATTTTTATTTATATTATTGTTTTTATTAAATTTTTTTTTTTTTTTTGAAGATAAGGAGAACTATGGAGGGCAATATCAGTACAAAATTGTTATATGATAATGATTCTAGCTTCAATAAAACATATCAGTTCAAATTTGAGAATTATGGAAGCTGACGGTGGACGGTACTGACTGCTAGAGCTATATCAAACCGAAATAATATTAATATTAGTTATACTCTTATTTTTTAACATTTTTGCTTCGTACTCGATACACATAGAGACCCCTACATAAAATACAGCACATTACCAGGGAGTCTTGATGGAAATCATATTTCTTGCATAAATATACACAAAACTTACATTTTTGAAGAAAAAATCACAAAATATTTAAAAAAAATAATTGTGACTCATTTTCACTGTTATAAAAGTGTTATTTGGACATTCATGAACTCGTGTCTATGCTCAATGCCATATAGAAAATTGCAACAAGCAACAGTCCTTACAAGTGTACCTGGCTCTAATTACCGGCGTTCGAAGTTTACCTATTGGCGCTTATGCCCTTGCACCTCCCATGAAGTAAACTGGTTTTGGCTCAAACAGTCCTTTGGTAGTTTATTCATTCTTGTACATATAACATAGGCTAACTAACTCAATTTGCCCCTTTACCCTCCCCCCCCTTCCTATGGGATGGTCCCCTTAACCCAATGTCACCAGGAAAATGCTGTGTTCATTTTAGAATTTTTTATGAAATGTCTCTGCACATAGATGGCTCTGCAAGTGCTTAGCCACTAAAGAGTCAATTAGTACATACATACATACATACATACATACATACATACATACATACATACATACATACATACATACATACATACATACATACATACATATATGCATACATGCATATATGCATACATGCATATATGCATACATGCATATATGCATACATACATATATGCATACATGCATATATGCATACATGCATATATGCATATATGCATATATGCATACATACATATATGCATACATGCATACATGCATATATGCATACATACATATATGCATACATGCATATATGCATACATACATATATGCATACATACATATATGCATACATACATACATATATGCATACATACATACATACATACATACATACATACATACATATATGCATACATGCATATATGCATACATGCATATATGCATACATGCATATATGCATACATACATATATGCATACATGCATATATGCATACATACATATATGCATACATGCATATATGCATACATACATATATGCATACATACATATATGCATACATACATACATATATGCATACATACATACATATATGCATACATGAATATATGCATACATACATACATACATATATGCATACATACATACATATATGCATACATACATATATGCATACATACATATATGCATACATACATATATGCATACATACATATATGCATATATGCATACATACATATATGCATACATACATATATGCATACATACATATATGCATACATACATATATGCATACATACATACATATATGCATACATACATACATATATGCATACATACATACATATATGCATACATACATACATATATGCATACATACATACATATATGCATACATACATACATATATGCATACATACATACATATATGCATACATACATACATATATGCATACATACATACATATATGCATACATACATACATATATGCATACATGAATATATGCATACATACATACATACATATATGCATACATACATACATATATGCATACATACATATATGCATACATACATATATGCATACATACATATATGCATACATACATATATGCATACATACATACATATATGCATACATACATACATATATGCATGCATACATACATATATGCATGCATACATACATATATACATTTATGCATATATACATTAATTTATGCATACATGCATTCATTAATACATATATGATATATAGTAAAAATTTTATACTATATGTTGATATTATAGTAGAAAAACCCACACTGCACAAACTTGATTTATTAAATATGAGACAACACCTTCGAAATCCTCTTGGATTCCATCTACATATATACATGCATACATACATACATACATATATATAAATGTATATATATATATATGCATACATACATATATACAGACATACAAGATGCATACATAGACATATATATATATATTTATTTATTTATTTATTATAGATGCATACATACATACATACATACATACATACATACATACATACATACATACATACATACATACATACATACATACATACATACATACATACATACATACATACAAGATACATACAAGATACATACATACAAGATACATACATACAAGATACATACAAGATACATACATACATACATACATACAAGATACATACATAGACATTATATATATATTTATATATATATATAAATAAATAAAGTATGTATATAGTTATATATAGTAAATATTTATTATATATATTATATATATATATATATATATATATATATATATAATATTTATGTATGCATGTGTATTCCTATTAGCGTGAAAGTTGTTTATTCTTTACTTTTAAAGATACAAGTAATGATTTTTTAAGTAGATATAATTTGTCATAGAGGACAACATAGGGAGCGCTATGAATTAACCAGTAATGTAGAGAGGAACCTTCTTGTAAATAGCTATGTGATATTGATTTTCCCCTTTCCTTATATGGCTTTCCCCCTTCATATTGCTCTATGTTGGATACCTGTCTCTCTTTCAGAGGATATGCCTGGTAAGCATTGTAAAGTAACAGGAATGATTATTAATATTAAGACTGTGATTTTTCTTCTGCGTACGTGTCTCTTTTTTTATTTAAGCACTATTGTATTTATAGTTTATTATCAATGATGTTTTTATCCCTTAACCCTCAGGAATTGCAAACCCTCCATTTTGTCTGTACTGTTTCACACTTGCATTCCATTCATAAGAAAAAAGGTGGGAAATAAAGTCTGAGAAAGAGGAGAGCCTGTATGGGTAAGGGGGGGAGGGGGATGATATGAATAGAGAGGAAACTTACTGGACAGCACTAGATATATTAACTCCTTGCTGCTGGGTCACGTGTATAACTATCATAACAAACTGCTTGATCTGCCGGGTTTGGCTATGCGCATGGTGACGTGCTAGTGTGTGTCGAGTGGGAAGTTCCGCCACAAGTAGTGGACTCCCACTCCCAATGGCAGGATGGTTGCCAGAAATCACTGGAGTCTATGATGCCGAGAGATTTCTCATACTGTCACTGATAGATTAATGGCCACTACATGTCTCACTTATAAAGAAAATTAATGGAAAGAAATGGGCTAACATGATTGTGCCATTTAGGAAAGCTGTTCCAAACCCTAAACCCTCATTTTGATGGTTAGCTTGAAAAATTTAAATAATTTTGTCCTGAATCAAAGACAGAAGGGGAGAAACCTCATCCCCTCCTTTCTAATTTTCATTTTGTGCTGGGGACTTTGATGCTCACCTTAGCACAACAGTAACTGTGCTCTGATTATTACCAAGCATCATTGGATTCATGACTGCTATGTAACAGTAGCTTGGTGGTTTTGTATTTATTTATTTATTTTTTTTCTATTTAATTATTTATTTAGTTATTTATTTATTGTATTTCTTTAGAGTAATCATGGGTATTTATTTTTTTCTGTGTTTTCAACTGGATTTCTTCTGGCATGGGTAGGTTTTGGCCCTGGTCCTGGTCCTGGTTGGAATGGCTATGGGCATGGCATACCCCCAGGTCCCCCCATGGGACCACCTGGTTGGGGTATGCCCCCTCCAGGCATGGGGGGGATGCCCCAGGGGGGGATGCCAGGACCCATGGGTGACCACCAGCAGCAACAGCAACAGCAGCCACAACAACAGCAACAACAGCAGCAGCAACCACAGCAGCAGCAACAGCAGCAGCATGAGCAAGAATCTTTAACAGGACCTGACGTGAGTTGACCCATGTCATATTGTAAATAGGCCTTGTTCGTTTGTTTGGTTTACTTGTAATAGCTATATATGTAGTCACAATCCAAGAAAGACTTCATAACTTTTTTTTCTTTTTCTTTTTTATAATTCTCCCTTTCTATTCCCTAGGGTAGCAACACAGGCCCTAGCGGCAGCACCACCACCAGCGAGAGCTCTGTGACCAACAATAGTTCTGCGATCGTGGTTCAAAGTAGCACAACTGTTGTGACACAGGGCGCACCCTCGTCCTCAGTAGATGACTCCAACCTAGATCCTGAGATGGTGTCCCAGGCAGCCCACTGGACAGAGCACAAGGCCCCAGATGGCAGAAGCTACTACTACAATTCCAAGACTCTGGAATCGGTGTGGGAGAAGCCACAAGCCATGAAGGATTTGGAAGGTGAGTTGGGAATTGTCATTCATATTGTCATCATCAATATCATCAATTATCCATCATCCATCAATCATCAATCATCATCATCATCAGTTTTAGTACTAATAAAGAAAATATAAATTAGCCATAGATTTGATAGTGAAGTCTTCAAATTGTTAATACTTTCTTAATTCCAAAGTTCCTGTTTTTTATACTCACTTTTATCATTATCGCAAACAACTACCTTAATGTATGATTTTAAAGGTATTAACTCTTGTAGCTGGGGGACATGACCATCATGTCACCAAACCTTTTGGGAGGCTTAATTTACTCACTTGGCGATTTTGCATTATTTCCATCGATGTACGAGTGTGGAATGAAATGTCCGTTAACCATGACTGGAGAGCACCGGCTCCATGGAGGATGTCATTTCCATGCTCAGCATCGTATTCCTGGTCTATGGAGTAAGGCCTCCTAATTAATAATTCTCTTATCTTTTTTTTTTTCCCCACAGCGGCAAGGTTAGCCCTCGCACAGGGCATCACTTTATCAGTCAGTTCTGGCCCAGGAGCGCCAGGCACAGAGACAAAGCCCATACAGGAGACTGCTACACCCAAGGTGAATGGGGACAGAGCAGAGTCTCCAGATAACAAGGACACCCCCATGGAGGTTGATAATGATGATTCAAAGGTAATAACAGTTGAAGATTTTTTCTTGTTTATCTTACAGATGTAAGTTGTGAAGCTGCTTTATATAATGCAGAGTTTGTGGGCTGTTTGGATATTTTTTTAAAACTTTATCTTTACAGTCTTTAATGATTGATATTTGCTTTCAGGACGCAGATGCAGATGATCAGAAGAGCCAGCAGGACTTGAGCCGGCCAGTGTCCTCTCAGCCTGTGTCTGGAACTCCTTGGTGTGTTGTGTGGACAGGAGATGGCAGGGTCTTTTACTACAACCCCACCACTAAGTAAGTTCTCTATTATTCTATCAATATGTGGGAGTATTTAAAAATTTGTATAAATAATTATCCAGTTGTCTTTATATATAAAGATTTAGATTGCAACTACAAAAAAAGTTCAAAGGAAATACCATATGAGCAAGATTATCTGATAAATAAATACAAATGTCAGGTGTAAAAGTGGGTTATTTATTTAGCGTAAAATTTACAGTAATTTTGATTTCCACTTGGCTGATCTTACTCTTGTACAGGATGGCTTGCCTCATTAAAACCTTCCATACACACATTTCATTCATTTTCCATAAATTTGCTAACTATTTTTGCTCTTGTTTTAGAACCTCAGTCTGGGAGAAGCCACCAGATCTGATGGATCGACCTGATGTTGAGAAGATGGTGAACAACCCTCCTGCTGAGGTGGTAGGTCTCAAGAACAAAGCTGAAGAACCATCAAAAGATGAGCCTGCCACCAAGAAAGCACGCACTGATCAGACACTCATAACCTCAGCTGTGACCACTACACAGCCAACCATCATTAGCGTGAGTTGGAAGAACAGAAAGTGTGTATGAGTGAATAAGTGCATAAATGATTGAGAATGCTTGTGAAAGTTTGATAGTGAAAATGAGAAAGTGGGCCGTAATGTGAGAGAGAGAGTTGGGATGGTGTCTGCTTTTATGGAATGTTTGTTGCTATTGCTGTTATTGTTGGTATGTGTTTTGCAAAGAAAATTCATATTGATGAAGCAGAGGATTTTGAACACTTTTCTTCCCATGTTCATTACAGCAAGTCAAAGAAGATGTGAAGCGTATAGATATTGGCAAAGAAGCTGCTATAGAGGCAGAGGTCAAGGCAGCCCGAGAGAGAGCAATAGTGCCACTTGAAATTCGCATGAAGCAGTTCCGAGACCTTCTGGCAGAGAAAGGGGTAAGGCTTTTGTAACCTTTCCCTCCAAGAATTATAGGTGTTACTAATATGAGTATTATTGCTATGATAGGAGTTATTGCAGAATATATAATTTTACTTGGCAAGTCATGTTGGAAAGCATATTTACTCAAATGTATACAAGTAATCATGATGTGAATGATTGCAATAATTATTATTATGCAGAAGTGTTACATATTTATTATATTTAAAGGATCATGATTCCTCACATAAATGAAAATAGATAAGTGTAGGATTTTTGATATCTATTGTATCAGACAGTGATATTGACAATATGTTATTACCAGCAATTATTGAGAGATGCTTCTAAGAGGTTAAGTTGATATTCTTTGGGTTTATTTTACAATTTGAATATTTATGACATTTGTGTCATAAATGAATAAGTTTTAGTGGGCCATACTACTACACAATACATGGAAGGCTGCACCTCTGTAGTATGTTAGCGCTTTGTGCTTTCAGGTTTCATGGTAATAATTTGGGGTTTCAAGATAAGCTGAATACAATGGTTGTTTGAATTACTGTTCATAATGTTAATTCAACACTAATAAATACTGAAGTATTTGATTAAAACATGAATAAAAACTATGAGGACAATTTTGGTATTGAGTAGCCAAGTAGGATTATATATGTTGCCATGAATCCTGCTATACTGGCTTTGTATTATAAATTCTATTGTATTTTTGTTATATATTATTAATTATTGTTGTAGTGAAAACTTTTTGGGAATGTGTTGAAAATCATTTCCCCAAAATCTATATATTTTCAGGCATTAAAACTTTTTTTTCTATAATAAGATACTTCTGGAAGTAATATTTTTCTTTTCGCACAAAACAGTAGTATGATTAAATGGCTAATGTATTACAGCAGATTGTCCTCATTTTCCTGTAACTTTGCAGGTATCGGCTTTCAGCTCCTGGGAAAAGGAACTCTCAAAGATAGTGTTTGACTCCCGATACCTTCTGCTTACGTCCAGAGAAAGAAAGCAGGTCTTCGAGAAGTAAGTTTTTTTTTTTTTTCTCTCTTCTATATTCATTGTGCCTAATACGATAAGTATATGTTTCTTGTATGTATAGATACATTTTTACGTGTATGTGTACTATCTTTTCAGACATAAATGTTATATCTATCCATTATTTATTCACTTATGCTTGTGGTTAATAAAGAGGAGGATGAGAAGGAGTAGCTGCAGTTTGAATAGTAATAGAAAGGGGAGAAAGTCGAAGGTTACAAGGTGTTAGGAGGCTGTGTTCTAACCCCCTACCCTCCCAGGTACGTAAAGGAGCGCGCAGAGGAGGAGAGGCGGGAAAAGCGTAACAAGCTGAAGGAGCGGAAGGAGGAGTTCCGGAAGCTGTTGGAGGAAGCAGGCCTCAATGGGAAGTCATCATTCAGCGACTTTGCAGCCAAGTACAGCAAGGACGACCGCTTCCGCAACATTGAGAAGATGCGAGAGAGGGAGAGCCTCTTCGATGAGTTCCTCCTTGAAGTGCGGCGTCGGGAGAAGGAGGAAAAGGCAGCTAAGCGTGAGCAGGTAAACCCCCCCTGTCCGGCAGGTTTCGGGGCCGCAAAAGAGGGCGGGGTGCACACACACAAATCTGTCTCACATCTCTCATTCCCCTTGACTCCTGTCTACCCTGAAAAGCAACCCCTAAATCAGTCAACCTACCCCTATCCTGTTGAGTGGCATTTCAAGCCTTCTTTCTGTAAGAAAATTTAGATTTGAACTTCAAAGCCTTTGTATTCCAAATTTCAAGGTCATAGTCGTGTTTGTGCTACATAACTCATTGTTTTGGATTCCATTGATAGAAGTAAACTTTTTTATGAATGCTTTGTGATTTTAGTTCAGTTAATTTCTTCATTTGATAATGAGATGAACAAGATTTTTTTAAAAGAATTCAATGTCCATAAAGTACCTGATATTGTCTACTCAATACTAAATTTAGAAAATTCCAATTTCTTGTGTTTGGAATGTAAAGAAATGTCCATATGACTCAAGTAGCATAAATCCCTTTGTTGCACAGCAGCTGAAACCGTTGGCCCCCCTACAGATGCAGCAGTTCAGTCTCTTCTTGACTTGGAACCACAAACTTAAGTTCCCCAATTGTTAAGGAAAAATGTATATTGATTGTACAGA
>NC_061850.1:13999795-14009795 GCF_019202785.1 Penaeus chinensis | reverse complement strand
GAGATAGAATGGTTTTGGCTTTTGAAGTTTCTTCCCTAGACAAGGAACAACAGTCCATAGTTTGATTTCTCCTTTTCAGGGTGAAGATACAGGGAGTGATGGAGCTGAGGAGGAGTGTGAGGATGGAGAGGCCAATGAAGCAGCAGAGGAGGAAGAGCGAGAGCGCCAGAGAAGGATCGAGGAGTCGCTCAGAAAGCGTGAGGAGGAGGTGCAGCGTGCTCTAGCTGGCCACCTCCGTGACCGTGACAAGGAACGCATGCAGCACAAGCACGATGAGGCCGTGCACAATTTTAATGCACTCCTTGCTGACTTGGTAAGTCTAGCACTCTTGGTGTTATGCACTAGGTGCCTTTTATTTACATCTCATGTAGGGGACTCAACTGACAGGATAGAATGTGAGGGAAATTTGGTCAGAAGTTGATATATTTTGGCTTTGGGTTAATATTTTTATATATTTAGTGTAGGCAATAGGACCCCCCAATGTCATGTTGGTAACTGGCTTCTGGTTATCCAAGGCTTTTCCCAGCATGGGTTGTGGCTGTGGGACTGGAGGGTTGGAGAAGAGGACAACCCCGGTTGTGACCTAACATTGGGTCTGGGGGCTGTATATTGTGATGATCTTGCAGGCTCTCACTGGGAGCTGGGTGAAATCAAAATCCTACATTTGAGGGTTTTTGTGCATAGAAATCCACCAGCAATCAGTATCTTTGGTCAAGTAATGCTCGAGATTAAATGAAAGGCGTTCAAATTCAGGAAAATAGCATGAAAATAGCACCATTTGTAAAAATCATTTTAGAAATCAAATTATGAAAAATGCTATGGTACATGGTCTGATTATAAACAAATATATAATAGTCAAATAGAAAACCCTTAGGGAATAGAATAGAGCAGTGGGAATAATAGCTCCTAAAAAGAATGCAATATTCTTAAGTACATTCCACTTAATCTTTTAAACTATTGCAAGTAGTAGAGAGAATTTTTTTGTTCTTGGAATTGGAAAAGGAAAAATTAGATAGAGTAGATGTTTTATTTATTTATTTATTTATTTATCTATACGGGCATAGCTTATTCCCCCCAAAATAAAGCATTTCTTTCTGCATCTTACCCCACATTCTGAATTCCAATGAGTTGGGTCTAGGGGCTTAAACACTTCATTTTTTGGAATGTAGACTGATCCACCAAAGGATGGGCTCTAAAAAGTAATGTTGCAGTTTCCGTTGTTCCAGGTACGCAGTACAGACTACACCTGGAAAGAGGCTAAGAAGTCCCTCAAGAAGGACTCGCGCTGGGAGTCGGCAGGGGCCCTTGACCGGGAGGAGAAAGAGAAGCTCTTCAACAACCATGTCGAGAACCTGACAAAGCGCAAAAGAGAGAAGTTCAGGTATGTTCTTTTTCCTGATTTATTTTTCCTTTTCTTGTTATTACCTTGACAGAATTTTATAGAAAATTGGATCTTAGAAAAGGGTGAGAAGCCACATTGACCATATCCTCACCCAGAGCTTATTCTTTTCCTTTTTTGAAATTTTATTTGCAAGTTATTCTTATTTTGTGAGCCATGGAATTTCAGACATTTCCCATTAAATTTCTCCATTGTGAAATAATGTCTCGACCTCATTCTGTAGTGTTACAGCAAAAGTATTTTCTCATCTTTTAGGGAGCTACTGGAGGAGTTGCCTGATCTGCATCTGGCCTCCAACTGGAAGGATCTGAAGAAGGAACTCAAGGATGACCCCCGCTACACCAAGTTCTCCTCCTCAGACAAGAAGTGCGAGAGAGAGTTCCGTGAATACCTCAAGGACAAGCTGGTGGCAGCTAAAGCAGATTTTAGGGAACTTTTGAAGGTAAGGAGAAGCTGCTTTGTTTGGAAGTAACTTGTATATCATTCTGATAGATATCTGTTATGGTAGTATAATGTAAAAAATCAGTATGTATATGTGCATGTAGACAACTTTCATATGAATGAAAAAAAAAAAAAAAAAAAAAAAAAAAAAAAAAGAGAATTATAATGATGAATATGATTTTTCCCCCCAAACCTAGGAGACAAAGTGCATCACCCACCGCTCATTAAAGATGTGTGGGGAGGGTGAGCAGCATCAGCGTGACATCCTGGAGGTGCTGCGAAAGGATCGGCGTTACCTGGTTCTCGACTGCCAGCCGGAGGAGCGCTCCAAGATCCTTATGGCCTATATGGAGGAGCTGGAGAAACGCGGCCCCCCACCCCCGCCCACTGCATCCGAGCCCACCAGACGGAAATAAAGAAATTGACTGTTGATATTCCATTCCGTTTAGGGATTGGGAATTAAGGGAGTTTACAGACTGACAGTTACTTGACTGCTTGGGAATAGGTAGATCCAGATTTAATTAATTTTTTTTTTCAACGTTCTGGTGAAAATTTATCACATAAAATATGTACATTTTTATTAACCCTTATTATTTTTTTTGATCTTTTTAATTCTTATTTCCACATTGTACATAATCAACTATTTTTCTCAATTTTTTTCTTAGGGGATAGGGGGTAGGGTAGGAAAGACATAGATGAATGTGTCTGTGGCATTCAGTGTGGGGATGTGATTTTGTATGTCAGAATTAGCTGGTAAAGGAGAATTTGTAACTTTGGAAGCATTATTTTAGATACATTGACATGGCTGTATGCATTACAGGAAGTCTCTAAAAATGTATTGACAATTTCCAAAGAATGTAGGAGTTTTAATTAGTTCCTTAGTACATTCACAATTTGGAATCTTCATTTTCTTTCATTATATTTTTTTAATGGTTGCGAGGAATTTGATCTTTTGTAGAGGAGCATCTTTCTTTTTATAAAGCATAGGCATTAATAAATTGTTAATTTTATTGTGGTTCATGTGACTCATGATTGTTAATACTGAATAGCTGCTGTGACTGTTGTTGCGATCACTGGTCATTTAAAGTGCTACCTTTATTTTAATAATCATGTCAACTTTGAATGGTTGTACATGCGCGCGTGTCTATTTTATACTCGGTTTATTCAACTTTTTATTTCAGTTTGTGGTATGTAGAGTGTGAATGATAAATAAATGATAAAAAAAACATACATTTCCTTCCCTGTGCACTTGTTTCCTCGAGTTCAGTAATGACTACGGGTATTGTGATTTGCTGCTTATCTACCTGAATATGCTCATATTATTTGAATATATATTCATCCAAAACGTCTACATTGTCACCTAAAGAGTCCTCTACACGCTCAGTTGAATTGCAAACTTTCAGCACGAACCGGTTTACGCTGCGCAGTAATGTATATGGGGTCAGCTGTCTAACTACGCAAGCCCCGCGCGAGGCCTGCGTTGTTTGTCAGTTTCTAGAAATGCTTGCGCAAACTTAGCACTGCGCAGGCCTAATTGGAGTGACCCTGTGGAGGCATGGCGTGTTAGCCTACAGATGTTGGCATACAGGGACAGTAATGCTACGGAAAACAAATGACGGTCGATGACGTATTCCGAAGGCTGTGAAACCTGCGGGATTTTTTGCCAAACTTAAATAAGATGTTAAACAGAATGTATAGGAAGTTATTAAAACGTTTCAAATAGAGGCAACGACAATTACGTTTCTTGATCCAAAGTACCTTTTTCGTGATTTAAGAATTTACCACAAAGCAAAGGTAAAACTCACGACGTTAGGTAATCGCTAAAACGGAAAGCGGTTGTACACGTTAGGCCAGGTAGATACGTGGCATTTTCAGTCTCCTCTCCCTCTCCCTCTCCCTCTCCCTCTCCCTCTCCCTCTCCCTCTCCCTCATCCTCTCCCTCATCCTCTCCCTCATCCTCTCCCTCTCCCTCTCCCTCTCCCTCTCCCTCTCTCTCTCTCTCTCTCCCTCTCCCTCTCCCTCTCCCTCTCCCTCTCCCTCTCCCTCTCCCTCTCCCTCTCCCTCTCCCTCTCCCTCTCCCTCTCCCTCTCCCTCTCCCTCTCCCTCTCCTCTCTCCTCTCTCCTCTCTCTCTCTCTCTCTCTCTCTCTCTCTCTCTCTCTCTCTCTCTCTCTCTCTCTCTCTCCTCTCTCCTCTCTCTCTCTCCCTCTCCCTCTCCCTCTCCCTCTCTCTCCCTCTCTCTGAATCTAGTTCAAATTTTCTCCACAAACATTGCATTTCCTGTTACGTGTGTGGCTGGAAGTCGTCCATCTCGCCGTAAAATTCCAAGAAGACAGTGTTTCAGTGTGCCAAGTCTTTCTTCAACAAACATTCTAGAAGTTCTTGTTGTCCTAGACTCGCTTCCGCTCGAACAGAACTCGTACAGATTAATTATGTCGTGTCATTCTGCTGCATACCTCTGAAGGTTCAGTAAACTCCGTAAATTTATCTAACTGTTATTTAGCATATCACGCATAAGTATTACATTTTTTTTACACAAAACACCACAAACCTAAAATAATTAGTAAAAATATGTATATACAATAAAAGTTTGAGCAAAGTTTTATCAGTGTTCGTTTCGTGGCCACACGGCTTTTTCTCATTTTATTTGCCCATGGCTTCGACTTCGTCCACGGTTTCCGGCAAGGGCTTCTTGTTGGTCTCCGGCAGCAGGAGGGTGAGAAGACCTGCCATGACGGACAAGATACCGAAGAGTGTCGAAGGGAAAGCGTAGTGAACGTCACCCTGAAAGATAGACAAAGAAACATATTTTAGTGTATTGACATGCTTCATCCTTATGCGTGTTATTTGGCTTATTTTTGTATATATATGCACTCGCAAAAGCTATGGTCGCTCCGGCGAATGATTCCGTGGTGGATCAACAGAGCTCTTCATTTTTTTTTTAGTTTGGCATAAACTATTAAGCCACACCATTTTGTTTCTTGCATATTGGACCCGTCGATAATTCCTGACGGTTACCGTGTTATTCCTGCCAAATGAAAACAGTTATTTTCCTATTCAAACACCAGCACCAAGCTGTTGGAGAGGATCCTATGGAATAGGAAAATGCCCCTAGTATTTCAAATCCCGGGATGCGATGACCCAGCTAGAAGGAAATGTCAGTCTGATCAATCCAACTGGAGCCATTCGGTCTAAGGAAATCAGCCAATATTTTTTTCGTCACTCAGAAGAGAGAGAGAGAGAAAAAAAAAAAAACTAATTTGGACCTGTTTTATTTCTACTTTCTTCCTACCTTCTACATCAAGTGTGCAGCCCCCCCCTCCCCCCCTCATAAAAAAAACCCTCACAAAACTCCCCAACCAACTCCTTTACATAAACTCTAGAAGATATTCAAAACTATCTACTCGAGTCCCAAATTGACACCGAAACTCCTCATCCAGCCTCAAATTCCACACCTCCCGCTCCCTCCACACTCAAAGTGACTGCCGATATCCATCCTCCTCCTCCTCATATTCCCCCTACTCCCTCCCAACACAGTCCATCCCCTCTATCCCTTCCACTCCCTCCTGGATACACACGTAAATCCCTTATGTCACAATTATGCCCTTCCCCAGATCCTCCACCTCCTGATGCAACACTACCCCCCCCCCTCTCATTCCTTATCTCACCCCCCCTAGTTCCTTCCCCTTCAAATTCTCCAACACGCACTGTAAACGTTATCACTGATAGATCAATTAAAGTATAGCTCTCCTACAGTGGAATATTTGCGGTTTCCGTTTTCATAGACCTGGCCTTCTTCGTATACTTTCTTCTTATAACCCATCCATTATCTGCCTCTAATAGACTTTTCTTACACATCCTCCTATATTAATCCCCAAGTACCATTTTGTCTCTTCTTCACACTCCCTTCAGAAATCACCTTTCTGACCCTCCCTATGTCCCAATGTAATGTCTGCCCCCCCCCCCCCCTATCCTCCCTTCACCGACCTCCCAACCTATCAGACATCCTTATAGAATCTCACACTTTCTGCTCTGACAACCTTTCTCCTTCCTCAGGCGCATACATATCCTTCACTTGATCTTATCCCCATTACCTAACCCTACCTTAACCTATTAACTCATCAACTCCTATATCCATTTTTAACCTTTTCAATATTAACTAGATAGCTGACTAACTACAAACTCCACCGCCCTTCACTACCCTTTACTGTACCTTCCCATAGTGCTACATGACCTTAGATGTCTAGCACATTATTTTGCTTTTAACCATTAACCTATCTCCCCACTCCCTACTTCTTACAACTCGGCGAAGTTTGGTGAATATGGCGCACTGAGGGAAAGCTATACCCTCCCACTTCCCTCCTTCCTTCTCTTCTCCCGTCTACTTTCTTTTTTTCTCCCCCCGTCTCCCACTGCCTTTGCCAAAAGCTCGGGAACGTATGGCCCAAAGACGCATTCGATCCTGACAGACATCGAAAAGGTCCCTTTCTTCTTTCTTCTCTCTCCCTCTCCTCCTTTCTCTTCTTCCTTCCCCCCCTCCCTTCCTCCTCCTCCCTGTCCCACTGTCCTTACCAGAAGTTCGATCACGTAAGGACGCAGCCAGTCCTGGCGAACATCGAGGACGCCTAGTTCTTTCTCCTCACTCCCTTTCCCTCCCCTTTCCCTCCCCTTTCCCTCTCCTTTCCCTCCCCTTTCCCTCTCCTTCCTTTTCTTCTCCCTCTCTTCCCCCTCCCCTCTTCCTCCCTCTCCCACTGTCCTTACCAAAAGCTCGATGACATACGGCGTGAGGACGCAGCCGATCCTAGCGAACATCGAGGACGTCCCGACGGCGATGTTCCTCACGTTGGTGGGCATGAGCTCGGACGTGTAGATGTAGGACTGTTGGAAGACCGCCGTGTTGAAGAACTTGCCCAGATTCACCAGGAAGAAGTTGATGTAGATCTTATCTGGTGGGAGGAGTTTGTAAGCAGTGTAAATGGATTTCAGTTTCTCATGATTTTTTTTTATTGTAGTCTTCGGATAACATTGACGGTCTCCTTTTCTGTGAAGGTGAAGATTTTTATCTGTCGTTAAGGGAAATATTAAGTGTCTTCGTCTGAAATAAACAAATGGTTTCCATTTCTCGATGGAAATCATATTAAATGTGAGAAGGGATGTGTAGTTTTTGACTGAATAGCAAAAAAACAGATTGTCTCCTCCACGTTCTCCTCTCTTTCTCTTTCTATCCTCACCTTGGGGGACCGCCAGGATGAGGAGACAGCAGGCGCCGCAGACGAGGAAAGAGCCCGCACATGGTAGGCCGCCGCCCGAACCTGATGGCAGTAACGAAATAATTAATAATCGGCAGAATGGTGGTGATGATGTTGGTGTTGAAGGTAATTTGCACCAATGTGATCCTATTTTTTTTCCTTCTCCCCCCCCCCCCCTCTCTCTCTTTCTCTCTCTCTCTCTCTCTCTCTCTCTCTCTCTCTCTCTCTCTCTCTCTCTCTCTCTCTCTCTCTCTCTCTCTCTCTCTCTCTCTCTCTCTCTCTTTCTCTCTCTTCTCTCTTCTCTCTCTTCTCTCTCTCTCTCTCTCTCTCTCTCTCTCTCTCTCTCTCTCTCTCTCTCTCTCTCTCTCTCTCTCTCTCTCTCTCTCTCTCTCTCTCTCTCTCTCTCTCTCTCTCTCCCTCCCTCCCTCCCTCCCTCCCTCCCTCCCTCCCTCCCTCCCTCCCTCCACGACCCACCTGTCCAAAATGAAGATGAAGATGATGGTGGAGGGCAGCTCAACCACGCCCGAGACGAAGATCATGAGAAACGGATCCGCCTTGATGTTGCTACCTGAGAAGATGAGGCCGTAGTACACGCTGGCGCCGACGAACCACTCGAAGAAGGAGATGAGGGAGCGGCGCCTCATGACCGGGGTGCGCACGAGGGTGAACTGGTTCTTGGCCATCGCCGCCAGACCCGAAAAGCACCCGCTTGCCTCCCCTCCTGCGCCTCCTTCGCCCGTCTGGCCGGCAGGGTTGTCGGCCTCTTCGGGTTTGGTCTGGGGGAGAGGGAGGGTCGTCAGTGATGGGGTCTGTCTGTCTGTCTGTCTGTCTGTCTGTCTGTCTGTCTGTCTGTCTGTCTGTCTGTCTGTCTGTCTGTCTATCTATCTATCTATCTATCTATCTATCTGTCTGTCTGTCTGTCTCCCCTCTCTCTCTCTCTCTCCTCTCTCCTCTCTCTCTCCTCACCTCTCTCCCTTTTCCCTCCCCTCTCTCCCAACTCTCTTCCTCCCTCCCCCCCCACACACACATTTCCCCCATCGTTCCTAGCCTCCTACCCCCTCCTTCCCCCAACCCACCTGCCCATGCTCTCTCCCCCTCGAGATAAGAGCCAGCATGTGTTCGTCGGAGGGAAGGATTTTCCCGTTGGTCTTGGCGATGGACTTCATGATCTTGAGAGCCTCCTGAGTCCTGCCCTTGGACGCCAGCCACCGCGGGGACTCCGGGAGGAACCTGAGGAAGGGGAGTTCATGGCGAAGCGTCTTTTGGGGTATTTATTTCATTTTCATTATTTGTTGATTTAATTATGTATATACTGTTTGATGTCACGAAGCATACATACACCCACACAGACACACGATACTGAGCCAAAAAAAAAAATCGATCATGTACACTCTTGCTTTCCCATCCTTCACCCTCCCCTGCCCTCCCCTCACCTTACCCTTTCCCCATACCCTAACTATTATCCTCCTCGTTCCCATTCCCCTCCCTCTCCCCTCCCCCTCCTCCTTCTTCTACTTCTCCTCCTCTTTTTCCTTTTCTCCCTCCTCCTTTTTCCCCTCTCTCCTCTCGCCCCCCTCTCCCCTCCTCTCCCTCCCCTCCTCCCCTCCCCTCCTCCCCTCCCTTCCCCAATCCCTTCCCCTATGCCCTCTCCCTCCTCTCCTCCTCCTCCTGCTGTTCCTCCCCCTCCCTTCCCCTCTCCCCCTCCCCCTCCCCCTCCCCCTCTCCATTCCCCCTGCCCCTCCCCGCCACTCAACCCACCAGTAGTACGACAGGAGCGTGGCCGAGATGATGCCGATGGTGAGCTCGAGGTTCCTCCAGCTCCTGATGAAGTAGGCGATGCCGGGCAGGATGGCGATGCCGGAGCCGAAGAAGAAGGCGTACAGCATCCCCGTCAGCGTCCTGGCGAAGGGGCTAACGACCTCCGTTACTAGGTAGGTTTAATATGAATAGCGGTGATGAAATGAATAATGGAGATGATAATGATAACACAGATGATGAGGCTATTGACATAATTATGACATATGAAAAGTACAATAGGATAACATTACCAATAACAGTAATGGCAATAACATAACACAACCATCACCACTCACCGAGCACGAAAGTGATGACCATGAGTCCCGCGCACAGGAACGCGATCACGAACCTCATGACAAGGAAGAACGTGTACGTGTTGACGAAACTGGCGCAGATTCCCGCGACGGTCGCAGCCACAGCACAGTACAGGGTCATTGTGCGCCGCCCGAACCTGGGAACGAAGGCAGAGAGCGCTGGGTTAAGACAGAGTCTGTGTTTTATGTATATATATTTTATCTTTTCTTGTTTCTTTTCCTTTTTTTCTTTCCTCTTCTTTTATTTTATTTTATTTTATTTTTTATTTTTTATTTTCTTCTCTTTTCTTTTCTTTTTTTTTTTTTTTTCTTTTTTCTTTCTTTACTTTCTCTGTCTCTTTTTTTTTTTTCGTTGTGGTTTAGTGCAAGCGGGAGTGTAAACTCGTTTTTAAATTACCTAGTGTATGTATGTTTTTATTTATTGCTTTTGTTGTCTATTTACTTTTATTCATAATATATTTCTTTATCAATCATCTACATATATGTTCATCTACTAATAAACTGAACTGTATACATCTGTCCCGTGAAAGATGTATATACAACATATACTACAACAGTAATTTTTTTTCTCTTCAGAAATCACAACAATAACATTATATTTCTTACTGTTAAGATTACAAAAAATAATAACGTTTCTCTCGCTTGTTAGATATCATAACTATAGTATTTCCATTCACTTCCAGAAATCACAATATTATTTTACTCTACAAGCCAGAAACCACAATAATTATATATTTTTCCTTCAATTCGGAATTCACAACAATCATATCATTTTGCATAATAGTAATTGATATCACAAAAA
>NC_061850.1:13974795-13989795 GCF_019202785.1 Penaeus chinensis | reverse complement strand
TTAACCCTTTTGTCCAGGGTTTATGCACTGTCAATTGAAGTTTTTGTGATTTATTTTGGACACTAATTAGTAAACCCCTAGTGACTGCAAATGATTGAGCTGGATTTTCCCATCACATCATAGAGCAAACCCAGAATATGCATAATGGTGAAAAAACTACACCATATTGATTAACAGAATGGTTCAGCATAGAACAACGAATCAGGCAAGGTTGTATGTTGGCACCAGATTTGTTTACTTCTATGCTGAAGGGATAATGAGAAACACACCAGATGGATATACAGGTTGTGTCAAAATTGGCGATAGACATTAACCAGCCGATGATATGATGATTTATGCTTATTGCTAATATCATGGAAAAATTGCAAAGGTTACTCAACTGAGTCAATGAAGATACTATGCAAGCTGGCCTTTATTCATATGTAAGTAAAGCAAAGGTTATGAAGTTATTCAGCAATCCAAATGTGAATTGAAATGAATAAGACTACATTTGAATAAGCAAGAAAAATATTGAGAACGTCAATGACTTTATATACGTGGGTTCTTTAATTACCGATATATATGACGATACCAAAAAAAAAAAAAAAAAAAAAAAAAAAAAAAAAAAAAAAAAAAAAGCAGAAAGAAGATTGCATTGTTAGAAAGGTTTTACTTGTATACGAAAATTCCAAAGATATAGGCTTATGGCTTATGAGTTTCAGTAAACATGTCGGCCAACTGATTCATGGCGACGGAAAAATTCATGGATGGTTTCCATACCAGAGTAGAACATGTATCAGCGAGTGAAGGATAATCTGCCAGGAACTAGTAATTCTATGGAAGGTTGGCATAATCAAAACGGAAATATGTTCGACTTTGGCACAGTGGGTTTGTCAACCGCCCCCGGACCACCCTCCACTGCCGCTGTTTGCTGCTAAATACCAAAAAGGAGCAATACAGATTGGCCCCGAATTATGTGTAAACTTAGGTTTATAATATTTGGATCAAATAGGATATGTAATGGTGATCCGCAGTGAATAATAAAGTTGCTTTCGTCAAAAAAAAAAAAAAACAACAACTGTTTTACACATCCATAAATAAGAAAGTTCTGAATTTCTGATATCATAGATTTCAAAACCTGAAACAATGCATATTCTGCTTAATGATTTATTTTGGTTGCAACTTCAACGCTACTTCAGAACTCTGTTTTGTCCATAATGAACCGATACATTGTGACATAAATAATAATTTGACTATATATATATATATATATATATATATATATATATATATATATATATATATATGCGCCGCTTTTATTGGAGCAGCGCAATGGTATTACAACTTACAATTGCCCTTTTGTTAAATATTATGTTCAATGTTTGGACTTTGCGCGTCAGTCCGACACCACCGCCGGCAAGAAACAAGGCTGCCTCGAAGAATATAGGCTATCTGTCACAAACTGATATTCATCCTCTACCACTCCCCTGGTTGACTTGACAGAATAGAGACAACTACGACGAAATGGCTATTTTGTGCCGCAAATTAGCGAGCATCGATATCCCATGTTCCAACATAAAATGAATGTCTGATTTCTATTGATATTAATATGACTTCTGTGAACATACGAATCATTTCTACATATAATGGTGAAAACTGCGACGAATTATTGGATCGTTTATCAAATGTTCACCGTTTAGTGGACAATTATTCAAACAATGTGGTGTTTAAGTCTAGATTTGGGTTAATTTTTGCGTTTTTTGACGGTGTTTCTTCAGTGTATTTCTTTCAAAATAGTTCAGGAATGACAGTAGTAAAAAGAAACGGAAGAAGCCAATAATAAAAAAAAAACTTCATATTTGCAATGAAAGAAGGCGAAAGGGGTTTTCGTTGAAATGGAGTGGTGCTACCTGTCTGAAAATACCTTGATGAGTCCCGCGATCTCTTTGCCTTCCTGCAACGGCTCCGCGTCCTCCCCAGCTCGTTGGCTAGGACTATATTCCATTAGAAGTGGAATTAGAACTGCATGATCTACTTCCACTTCTAGGGCATCACCAATAATTAGCTGCTCTGTACGTAACATTCACCAATATCAGCAACACTGAACGTTCTCTGCAGGACTTTCCCCTGATTTTTTTTTTCTTCACTTCATGTCACTCGGAGCAACATAAAAACGATATCTAACGCTTCAATGAAGCGATTTTTTCGGCACTTCTCTCATCCGGTGCCAGAAGGTGTTCACATCGTCAGGCGGAGGAGGTACCATGGCTCGCCGCGTACCTGCGCTGGCGTGCCAATGGCAAGCCCGGCATGGCCCTGAGTTTGAGGCCATAACGCATTTCAAACAATCATTGAGAAACTAAAGATTGGTAAGAAAGTTCTTTTTTTTTTTTTTTTTTTTTTTTTTTTTTTGAAATCAGTAAATGGAAAACAATTAAACATAACAATCTGGCGTCATAGAAAATGGTAGCATAGCGGTTTACGAACTATGGAGGAGCTCATTTTAGCAACGTTTTCAGTTTTCAGCCATAAGCCCCCCTCGAGCCGTGGGGACGGGCCGACTGTGAGGGCGAGGGTTCAGGAAGCGGCGACTGGCGAGGGCAAACGAGTCACCGTGAGCAGCAGCCCCACCCACGACGGCATCTCGTACACGCCACTCGGTCCTACGTGCAATGCTTAGCCTACTGTCCAATTGTTGCTTCAATCATAAGGTTTTACCAAAAAGCCTCACAATAGTTGTAATTGTACCAGTTCCAGAGGATGAAAATGGTAACATTTCTGACAGTTGCAATGACAGGCCCATTGCCCTTTCCATTGTGTGCGCAAAATTATTGGAAGCTGTCATAAATGACACACGTTCTGATCAAGTGCTGACCTGGGACAACCAATTCGCCTACAAAAATAACTGCGGTGCTCACATGGCAGTCGCAATTTTAAAGAACTTCATCCATGAGTAAAGGAAACACAATACGCCCGTTTACGCCTGTCAAAGCGGGTCGTAGACGTCATCACTTCATAATCGGCAGCTGAAGCCCTGGCATTCGTGCAGGGGATGGATGTTCGGCGGGGCGATGACCGAGGAAGCTTATTTCCTTCCTATTTGGGCAATGGCGACATAGACGGGCACTGATATTTTATTAATTTAACGAAACAAGTCATCAATCAAATTAAATGAATGATGATCGACTCCTAAATTGTGAGCATTGTATGTCACAATTAAGCAAAGTGTCAACATCTTACAACAAGGGAATTCGAAAGCAGTTTAACACAGGCAGACAAGACAACATATCTGCAGCAAGTCTGAGCAAGGGACTTCCACCCTTAAAGGTAATTAGCCGTTAGGGCGTTGTGGGTTTGTTCCAGAGACTTGGGGCGTCTAGCAGCTGTATTGTAAAAAAATCCTAATGAAAACCAATTATTTCTAATGCACGAAGTGGAAGTCAAGTGCGTATGTACAACATTAACTGGTTTTAATCTGCTGATCACAATGCTAGGTTTATTACTCTATATTGAAATTTATCTTTCAACACATATATTCTTTATTTCTTACCTATGTTTTATATCATATTTATCTTATTTTTATTATATTAACACATCTATGCCTAAAATCATCTTCTAACTGATTTTATTCTTTAAGGCACGTATTTATCTTCCACGTCCATTGTATAGTTAAGCCTTACAAACACACACTTGAATTCCATTGTCTTAATACGATTTTTATTTTTAACACACAGTTTATACTATGTTTATAGTTTATACTATGTTTATAGTTTATACTATGGCCTCAAAAAGTTACCCTTCTTTAACATCCTCAAGCCTTCTGAATCAGCACCATCCTCATAATGGATAGTTCACATTACTGAACAGCAGAGGTCCTTCTCACTTACTGTAACTGAGTGAGGAAAGTGTCCGGGAAATAGATTTAGACAGATGGTAGAAAAAATCCACAATGTAAAGCTAGATTTATTGAAGGTGAGACTGCAGATTTAGACAGAGTAGAAGCCTTAAGAATTCTTTCTTTGTACGCAGTTCCATCTGATTTCTATCGTCTATTCACTTACACTGAACTTCCGCCAGACGTAAAATGGAAGACAAGAAGAAGAGAACAAGAAATCGTGGGGTTTCAAAACCACCGAGATTTCATCATCGGAGGCGGAGCAACAAGTAAATGGGTATTTTATTTGTTTTATCTTAACTGAAGATGAATCCTTGGTGGATGTGACTCGCCTCGATATGTGATGCTGTTTCTATCGTCGCTGCATTTCGTTTCATTTGTTTTCGCGCGTTAATGTGTATTTATGTTCATCGCTTTCGTAGGTTACGTATGGAAAACTGTCGGTGTAAACAGACGATGTAAATCTCACGGTCAGTAAATTCAGAAAGTTTTTTTGTACAATATATCAAAGGACAAACCAGAATGAATGCTGACGTAAGGAAGATTTAGCTATAGACACAACAACAACAACAGCAAACACACCACAAACAAACGCCACCAAAACAACAACAAATCGAAAACACGCGATAAAAAGGAAAATCCGCGGAACGGCATAAACATCCGACACGAGGTTGAAACGTTGAACTTCTTAACTTCTTGGAACGATTTTCAGACCTTGAAAGAAGTCCAAGATCTCTCGAAACGTTAGCTAATCTAGAGGAGAGAAGAACCTGTCGAATTGGCGGTTTGCACTGGTTGTAGTGGGTTGATTTTAATGACCTTATTAAGCTGTGTTTAATTGTGGTCCCGAATGGAGGGGAATATAATCAGTGACTCACTTAATAAAAAGTAAATAAGGAAGTTGATATAGATAGATAGATTGGTAAGTAGGTAGATGGAAGAATTGGGTGGATGGATGGAGGGATGAATGGATGGATGGATATATGGATAGATGGATAGACAGATTGATAGATAGATAGTTGAATTAATTAATAGCTGTATTAATAGATCAATAAGCAAACAACTAATATGCGCATTTACTTTTAAATTATATTTATCCACCTACCCGCTTCTTTGTCTTCTTGGCAAGTATGCCGTTTACTTTTCCCAATTTGTACGAACGTTAAAGTTGGTTTATCGAGAATAGCCCTGTTTCGTGCAAACCGCTGCCAGACCTCGCTAAGTCTTCTGTTTTGACATTAGTTTATTTCTATTCTTAGATTTGTGATTTTTTATATACATATATATTTACCTACATCTTTTTATCTTGTTTTTTTTCCCATTTATTCTTTATTCACGTGCGGTGCCTGTTGCCGAGTTGTATTTTCATAAGAAACACTTATATTGGTGTACGTATATTGTCTTTTCATGTCCTTGTTTTTGTTTGGAAAAAGTGCTCATTTCTCTTGTTTTTTTATATGTTCAGATCATGATCGTTATATCAGGTGCCTTTGCAATTCTCGTAATGCCATTATTTATCTTACAGAAATTCAGTGATCTATTCATAGTTCTACAGTCGCAAGATGATACAAGGGCGTCATATTATATAAATGTTATATATCTATTCCGTATATATGACTGAATAAATAACAACCCTCCCTGACCAGGATTCGAACCTCGGCCGTTCCAGGTATGACCCGGCACTGCATTATTCCATGACTGAATAAATACAATGAACAACCAAACAATGTTTATAATTGCACATCCCCTTCGCCATTGCATCCGATTACTGTTCCAGAAAAGTTTCCATAAAAAAAAAAAAAAAAAATCTATAGTAAGAATTATACGTCGTTAAAAAATCAGCCAAATAAGCGATACAGAGAGATAAAAAGAATGACTCAACTAACCTGAAGACACAGCGTGGATGGCGCAGAAGACTTGGGAGAAATACGCGATGAAGAAAACCAGTTTCTGCCACAAACCCCAAGACCCGCTGAGTTCCAGCGCCTCGTCGAAGTCGCCGCCATTCTGTAAGGGGACGGATTCGGAAACGTGATTGCTGATTTTGAGGACTGGTGTTTCTTTAAGTTATATTTTATGTATCAATCTATTCAACTTTTTTTTTCGGGTCTCCTATATCTCTTTGTGTATGTATGTATCTATGCATGTATGTATAAAGGTTCATCTGCTGATATACTCTCATGTTTATTTACTTATTCACTTTATCTATGAATCTACCATAGGGGAAGTAAACTGTCTTTTTTTATAGGAATGCAATAAAGTTTTAAACATTTCTATGACTTGTGGATATGAAACGTTTTAATGGTTATATAAAAGAAACAATGAAACGTTAAAAACCAGCTGAAAATATCTAATGAAAACCCCCTTACCTCATAGCCTGAAAAGCAAAATGTCGAAAAAGAAAAACAAATTTGTCGAATATATGTATATATATACACATACACATACACACATGTGTGTGTGTGTGTGAATGGTAAAACACTCTTCCGTTTTGATAGTATGGTAGAAAAACCATAAATGCAAAAAGTAGATTTATTGAAAATGAGACTACAGTTTGGAAATCCACCTGGATTCCATCCTCGGGTCTGAAGAGGAAAGGGAGAGGAGGGGGTATAGAAGCGAGAGAGGGGAGGCAACGCAGTAACACGGAGCAGGTGAGGACAAACGAACAAAAACGAAGGGAGGACAGGTCAGATCGGAGGAATATGCGCAGGATGAAATTAGGCAGCTTTATTAAGGAGGATTCCACCAGACTGGTGGAAAACACACATGCATATATATATATACACATATGTATATATATGTATAGATACGTATATATATGTATACATATGTATATATATGTATACATATGTATATTTGTATGCATATGTATATATATATATATGTATACATATATGTATATGTATACACACATATATAGACAACCGAGTAAATGGGCGGTCATACTAATCTATTATGTCTAGGGATCCCTTTACAGACTGGGACACTTCCCCAGCTATGAGGGGAAGCGAAATGAAAATCCCTTCCTAGAGCGGCACCACTGTGTTGGTTTCTCGTCCCAGCTAAAGAGGAAAAGATTATGCCAAAACGGAAACTGTTGTATAATTGCTTATTGCTTGATTGTCTAAACGGTGCTTATTATATAGTGTTGGGTATAAATTTTACTGCAAAAAAATATAACATTTATTACAACTACCAATGATGTCTTACTATAACTTTAAAGATTAATCAGACAAATGTTAATCTGATCAAGAAATGCGCAGAAACACCCAGTCCTACACGCTGAAGACGCGGGACTCATTTCAGACATTATTTTTGCTCTGGTGGACAAAGAGAGAACCAGGGAACAATCAGGAAAAAACATCCATTAATATGATGACAGCAGAAAGTTGAAAATAACAATAATGAATAAAATCAACAAGAAACTTTGCTTTGAACGGGGTATAATCGTACGGCTGGCAATCGACAATTAATAATATTTAACTCAATTTCAGTTATTGTATTTGATTCATCTCAACTTTAGTTTATCACAGTCCATAATCTATGTCTCTTGTACTGATTACACTGACCTGACAGTGGTATATACTACTGGAAAGAATGTTATCGGATTTTCTGTTTCTGTTGAAATATGGGGATCGGGGTTGCTGGTACGGTTATATGATGTATGATAATTACTAAATTGGATGGACTGGCTTCTCTAAGTTTAATGTCTTCTGTCTTGAAATATTTCAATCGATCCCCGGACAGAGAAGATTAGGGTGACTGCTTGGTTAAGTGTTACCGAAACCCAGTTTCCGAAGTGAGTTTGTAAACCAGCTCGTCTCCACTGACCTCTCGTGCCGAGTATCGGGAGCACCTGTCTGGTATGACTCACGAGCCTCGACTCTGATTCGCCTCCCCCGTGTCTCCTTACATCGCGTAAGCTTGCAATACACAAATCTATTGATCCAGATAAAATTTCTGGATTTGTTTGGATGAGTTAGGATCGGAATAGTATCCTCTGCATAACATGTAGTTTGAATTTGGGTTTGAACGTTTGGAGTTTATACACATGATGAAATTATCAAAGAGGGTGGGTGAGACGACACTCCCCTGTGGCACCGCGCTTCTTGGTTCAAATGGGTTTCCAGGGGTGTTGCCAAATTTTATCCTGGTTTGCCTCTCATTTAGGATATTCCTGATTAGTTTGCAAATTGGGTCAAGTAAATTAGCATCAAGTAATCGCGCTCTTAGGTCATCATGTCATACTTTTTCAACTGCTTTTGACACATCCCTGAGAATGGCGTTGCATTGTTTTCCTGCGGTCAGTGTCTGGGGTATATCTTCACATATAATTGCGATTGCTATGTCTGTATCTCTGCCGCTCTCGAATCTATATTGTCTCATGCGGAGATATCCTGTGTCTTATAGATATTGCAGAAGTCTTTTATTTATGTTTAACCTTCTAGAAAGGAGAATGAGTTTTCTACCTTGTTCAACCATTTTCCAGGCCTGGGAACGAAATCTATAACGGCTTGTTCTGGGAAAGTATCCAATGAAGAGTAAGGCATTCAGGGTCGGATGCTCTGTACAGCTTGGTGAGCTCATTTCTTCACTGCAATGTCCGTGCGTGTATGATGTTGAATGAATGAGTTTTGATTATCAAGTATTTTTCTTTTGGTTTCATTTTCTGGCTGTGGAGGTGCCTTAAGTTTGTTTCTGATATATTGGATTTTGTTACCTCCATTATTATTTCTGGTGTGATTTCAGTTAATCAATCCTAAAGGTGTCTTCCGATCTTTTGAGCTGTAATCAGGGTTGGTGTACTAGTAGCTGAAGTTGTCTTCATTAATCCATTATCCTAGTCGTCGCCAGCCACAGTTCCTGTAATGTTGGGCTCTCCTGTTTGCAGTTCAAGCTCTAGGGTTTCGAGGTCAGCTGGCATGCCTCCATGTATGAGTCTGAATTTTGGCCTTCGTCATGTGCTTGTTGCGGGAAGGATTCCTTTATGGGTTGCCTTGGTTTTAGCGGATTCTTTTCCTTGCTTCTGCAGCGTAAGAGCCAGCTTTGCAAAGGTTTACTAGGTGGGCGTAAAAAAAGAAGAAAAATAAGAGATATATAGTGTATGTATGCATGCGCTGAGTTGATTGTGTTAATGCCGTTTCCACCATCTTTGTCGCGGGGCTATGCCTCACTTAACGATGGGGGCCTGGGTCCACTTGGGAGGTAGCCATCGGTGTCGATATGAATAGCTAAGGTACTCCTTTTGTCATGACGCCTGAGGATGTTACGATCCTAGTCGATTCGTTGTCTGTGGAGTCCTCGTCCTGACTCGCCTATGCCTTTGTTGCAGCCTCCGCAAAGTATACTATACACCTAGCTAAGGGGTCTGCTGTGGTCTGACCTCTTTTCCCTTACGATCTTCTAACCTGACGTGGAGCTATTTTGATTATGTGGGTCGCCAGGACCTCAAGGTGCGGGACGACTGTACGGTGGGTGGTGTCCTGTGGGGCGTCTCTCCTGAGCCTGGCTATTATCTTCTCTTCATTGCGCCTTAGGTGGGTGAGTGAAGTAATGGGGGCGCCAGGCTGCAGAATCTGAGCACTTGGCGGAAGAAACCGACGGCCTCGGCCTTTTTGGCCTTTTGTTATGGGAGAGAAAAATAATGAAATAAGGCGTCCTTATTGTTGTTCATCTCGCTCCTCCTCTGTGGTGAATTGTACGGTGGGTGCACTGCGTTCAGCTTACGGCGGAGATTCAGTAGATTCGACAAAAGTCAAGTACACACTTACGTAAACTTTGGGTTTGACTTCGTCGGTGCCACGGCGAGGATGTCGCTTACACACCGTAGCCAAACAACATTGTTCCACATTATATTGTTCATGGAAACCCTTTGCCTTAAGGGTTTCCAGGAACAGCTGTGCAAGGACTACTGAAGGCGATAAGTTTCTGATTTATTTTTTATATACATCCGTCCTCGGAATTCGAGCTGATAAAACGCCACACAGAGGCGGACGAGCGCGACGAAGCCATCGCTCGGAAGTGGTAGTTGGTCTTCGCCATTCCTTCTAACGATCGTTTTACATTTCGGCGTTAGTTTAAACGGCGACTTGACATCGAGACCGATAAGCTTCTTATACCTATTTTCGGCGTTTCGCTGTTTGGCCATCATATCGGCGGTGTTTGATAGATGGCAACCGCTCACGCAGTTAAGGATGGCTAAGAGGCGCTGCAAGGCTTAGCTAGTCGGCGTGGCCATTGGCAATGGGATCAGGGATTCCCTTCCTTAAGTGCCTTGACATTTCCTCGGATCGTCGGCGTGCTCCTCGAGCTAGCGCAGAGAAGACCGAACTTCTGAGGTCAAATCTCAGCACATCTATTCTTATTCTTATATGCCCTGAAGAAGAAATATCTATCTATCTATCTATTTACCTCTCTATCTATTTATCTATCTATACCTATCTATCTATCTCTATAGTATATATATATACACACACACACACACACACACACACACACGTGTGTATCTATGTATATACATACATACATATATATACATACATACACGCACACACATATATGTATATACTTTTATGAATGAAAAAAAAAAAAAAGTAAGACTAAACATACAAAAGTAACAGATTAGATAACAAGGAAGATTTTTTTTATTTTTTTTTTATGAACGGTAAAAAACTAAAACAAAGTCTGACATACCTAAGAAAAATAAAATAAAAATAAAACAAAATAAAAAGACTTACACGTGCCAGAATGTTACATGCATGCTACGGCATCTTAGGAATTTAAAAAATGAAGTTACGTGCGATTTTCATCAACCAACAATAATTTTCATCAACCAACAATATATATATATATATATATAGAGAGAGAGGGATTGAGATAGATAGATAGATAGACAGATAGACAGAGATAGATAGATAGATAGATAGATAGATAGAGAGAGATAGATTGAGATAGGTAGATAGATAGATATATAGATAGATAGAGAGATAGAGAGAGAGAGAGAGAAATTGAAATAGATAGATAGATAGATAGATAGATAGATAGAGATACAGGGTAAATAGAGAAAACAGAGAAATAGACAAACAAGCTAAAATAAAACAGAGTTTGAATTTCTAATTTGCAGAAAGTTATAAAATTATGAGAGCGCCAATAAGCTCTGTCTGTGGTGAAAAGACTTACCCTTCACTGAAACTCTAATGATATATATTTAAACAAATGGGGAAGAATGGAACTGGTGTTGAAAAATAGTAAAGGAGCATCCCCACGTATTTCATGCTCGATTCAGCTCATTTAGCATTTTTTTTCTAATGCTAGATCAAATATTCACTAATTTCCTTTGATTTGTATTTACTGATTTACTTCGAATAACCAGAATCTAATTTAACTGCTTAATTTATATTGTTGTTTTCTTTTTACTTTTAGGTACGATAATGATCCCTTTTGATATGATCGTTATTGTTATTATCATAATTAGTATTATTAATTCATTGCCATATATTTATTTGCTATCACATTACGTATTTTCATAATCAATTACCATTTATTAGTGCTAATCATATCATATCGTATTTGTAGCGAAATTTAAAAATTATTCTCGACGTAACTTTAGGCCAAAAGTTGCTCTCAAGGAATTGAAATAATGAAAGAGAGAAATAAATCGAAACTACCGAACGACACAATACGCATTTTTATTCATCGTCCACACAACACAAAACACAAATGTCCTAATAAAATAACCCTGATAACCCGTGACTCAAAACAACACCTAAAACCTCCTCAGTGAGACGGACAAGGAACTTACGTGGTGGTCTTGTTTAAGTTTCTCGGGGTCAGTGTCGTCCGTCGGCGAGACCCTCAGCTCAAGCTCACTTCTATCAGGACTGTCATCGGGGATTTCCTTCGTTGGGTCCTTGGCCATTGCGTCTCCCTTCTCTCCTCTCTCTTTTTCCTTCTAACGTCTTCTTTTCTTCTTCCCTGTTTTTCGTCTGTTTATTTCTTTTCCCTCCCTTTCGTCACTTAGGCTTCTTTCTTTTTCTTCTTTTTTTCGTCTATTTATTTTCTTTCTTCTGTTCTTTTTCTATGCTTCTTTCTTCTACTACGTCTCCTCCTTCTCCTTTTTTTATATTCTATGTATTCTACTCCTTCGTTGTTCTCCTCTTCTACGTCCCTCCCTTCTTGTTCTTGTTCATCATATAAGCTTGTTATTAATGATTATCGTCTTATCACTTTCAGCAAGTCTTAGTAATGACAGCCATTCCTCTTCCAGTTTCTTCCACCATGTACTGTCCCAGGTGAGATATTTATCTATCTCCGTTTCTCATCTTTTCCAAATCAAATATATTGTTCTTTTCGACGAGTATTTTCCTCTTCTTTTATAGTCTCTTGATTAGATTTCAACTTTTTTGATATTCTATTAATCAAAGAAATATTTACATGTTTTTAAAATTTTCGTTCAACGGTCCTCAGTCACAGACACTTAAGTACCTCTAAACACACGTTAAACGAACCACAGTCTGGCAAGACCGCAACGAGTTTTAGCCGCGAAGTCTTCGCCCCTCCCACCTAGCCCCCCCCTTTTCCCCTCCCACTTGACCCCCCCGTTTAGTTTACCCCCTTTCCCCCTCCCACCTAACCCCCCCATTCCCACCTAACCCCCTTCCCACCTCTCCCCTCCCCCCTCCCCCGGCGCAGCTCCTCACGTGCCAAAAAGTGGGGGAGGTTTGGGAAAACATTGAAGTCTGAAAAGGGAAGGGAAGGGAGAGGAAGAGAGAGAAGGGGGAAAGGAGGAAGGACGGGTAAAGGTTAAGGGAAGTATAGGAGATGAAGAAAGGACGGGAAGAGAAGGGAAAGGGAGCGAAGAGAGAAAGGAAGAGGGATGGGTAAGAGGAAAGGGAAGTAAAGGGAAAAAAAGGGGATGGGAAGGGAGTAAAGGAGGAAGGATGGGTAAGGGGTAAGAAAGAGTAGGAAGAGGGGGGGGGGGGGGGAGGGAGCGAAGGGGGAAAGAAGGAAGTGAAGGAAGGAAGGGGAAAAAGGCAAGGGGAAGAGAAAAGGAGGATAGACGGAAAGGGAAGAGAGGATATGAAAAGGCAAGGGGAAGAGAAAAGGAGAATAACGAAAGGGAAGAGAGAAAATGAATAGGCAAGGGGAAGAGAAAAGGAGAATAACGAAAGGAAAGAGAGGAAATAAAAAGGCAAGGGAGGGGGTGGAACACAAGAGCAAAACAGTAAGGATGGACAAGAAAAGGTAGAAGGAGGAGAGAGTGAAGTGAAGGGCGAGAAAAGAGGGAAAGAGAGAGGAAGGAGAAAGGGGAATTCAAGGGCGAGGGAGAAGGGAAGAAAAGGGGAAAAAAGGGGCGGGGCAAAGACGAGAAAAGAACAGGTGAAAAAAAGAAGGAAAAGTAAAGAGGCGTCGACGCAGTAACGTTCATTTTTTTTAATTCTTTTTTTAGTAGATGCTGTTCGTCGTAGAATCTATTTTCACTGCATACATACACAAATACACACAGACGCACACACATACACGCATACACATACACACACACACACACACACACACACACACACACACACACACATACACACGTATACACACTCTCTCTCTCTCTTCCTCTCTCTCTCACGACATTTATCCTATCAACACATTAGAGACTCTGTTTTCTGAGAACTAAGCACGAAATGCCAAACTTTTAAATGTAAACAAAAGAGTCACGCACTACATAAACTTAAAAAAACATACGCATTCATATGTACACCGCAAACACAAACACAATCACGGCTTAAACCTTTACGCACTTACGACCACTAACGTACTCTCTGATCGTTCTACTTTCACACGTTGTTGTTGGCAAGAACCAAACTGTTCTTCTCTTTAGACTCTCTCTCTCTCTCTCTCTCTCTCACTATCTCACTCACTCTCTCTCCCTCTGTCCGCTCTCTCTCTCTCTCTCTCTCTCTCTCTCTCTCTCTCTCTCTCTCTCTCTCTCTCTCTCTCTCTCTCTATCTATCTATCTATCTCTTTCTCTCTCTCTCTCTTTCTCACTCTTTCTCTCTCTCTCTCTCTCTCTCTCTCTCTCTCTCTCTCTCTCTCTCTCACTCTCTCTCTCTCTCTCTCTCTCTCTCTCTCTCTCTCTCTCTCTCTCTCTCTCTATATATATATATATATATATATATATATATATATATATATATATATATATATATATATATATATATATATATATAAATATTAAGTGATTTTATCCACTTCTATTTTTACAAGACATAATTGTTCAATTTTATTGAGAGGTGAATTTTTTTAGATATGAAAGACTAATGTAATCAACAGAAACTACTTTTATTTACCTTTTTATCGTCCTACATTTGCTTTGATTTCACGGTCAAGAACGCACAGAAATCTGTGTCGAGTACCGTTTAAAGCGCATTCGCCAATACCGCGTGATTTTTTTGTTTCAATTGAGAAGATGATTTTATTATCTTTCATCCTCGTTTATACTTCAGAATAGTTACTTTTACATGTTGATTCTTATATTTTAATGATGCAAGGAGAGTAAGCAACAGATTGTCAGTTATTAAAGAATGATGTTATGAAATCTGACTTCGCGTTGTATCGTCCCTAGTTTTTGAGGACACTGGGGCGCTTGTGTGTACGCACGCACGTTCTGGGTCACGGACGAAATCCTACCAAATCTTTACTGAGCACTCCTAATTCTTCCTCTTTTAACTTAGGTTCTCTTTACTGACTAGTGACTTTCAACAGTGTTTACGTACATACATGTATATGGTTACATAAAGGAGGTTTTGAGCTGAGAGAGCATGAAAGAAGGGGCGAAGTTAGGGGGCAGGGGTTCTAACGTGAACCGCCGGAGGTGCCTCGAGGAGGGAAACGAAGGAGGGAATAAGAGGAGGGGAAGCAGAAGGAGGGAGGGAGAGAAAGGGAGAAAGAAGGAATAAAGGAGGGTGGGAGGGAGAGTGAGAAAGAGGGAATACAGGAGAGGGATAAAGGAAGGAGGGAGGAAGAGACAGTGAGAAAGAACTAATAAAAAAGAAGAAGAAATGAGGGAGGGCGGGAGGGCAAATTATTCATTTTGAGTTCGCTTTATAGAAGAATGTACTGAAGTGCGAGGA
>NC_061850.1:13964795-13967295 GCF_019202785.1 Penaeus chinensis | reverse complement strand
CTCTCTCTCTCTCTCTCTCTCTCTCTCTCTCTCTCTCTCTCTCTCTCTCTCTCTCTCTCTCTCTCTCTCTCTCTCTCTCTCTCTCTCTCTCTCTCTCTCTCTCTCTCTCTCTCTCTCTCTCTCTCTCTCTCTCTCTCTCTCTCTCTCTCCCCCTCTCTCTCTGTCTTTCTTTCTTACACACACATTCACAACTAAAATCCCCCAGGCAGTGCAGTCCACATTGTGCTACATAGTGAACAAATCAATCTCGGATGTGTCAACGACCCGTACTCCCTCGATCCATAAGGGTGATATTGGCATGGCCTTGTGAATGAGAACTTCACTAGCCTAGGAAACATCTACACTTTTAATCAGACAAGTGAAAAAGACGTGTTTGTTGACTTCACTCGCTTCAAATCCCCCCTCCCAAACAAAATAAGGATGGGGGGATGGGGATAATACAACAAAATAATACAACAAAATAAAGATGGGGAGATGGAGATAATACAAGAAATACAACACAAAGGAAGACCGGGATAAAGGGAGGAAAAAGCGACTATCCTTTAATAAGTTAATTAAGACATGTGGTTACACACACACACACACACACACACACACACACAGAGAAAGAGAGAGAGAGAGAGAGAGAGAGAGAGAGAGAGAGAGAGAGAGAGAGAGAGAGAGAGAGAGAGAGAGAGAGAGAGAGAGAGAGAGAGAGAGAGAGAGAGAGAGAGAGAGAGAGAGAGAGAGAGAGAGAGAGAGAGAGAGAGAGAGAGAGAGAGAGAGAGAGAGAGAGATAGAGAGAGAGAGAGAGAAAGACGAAGAGAAAGAAAGAGAAAGTGAGAGAGAGAGAGAGCCCCTCAATCTATAGCTTAAGAACTGTACACACATTCTCACGTTGTTTTTTGCTCTGCTTTATCCGGTGACTCGGTCGTATTTTTACATTTGCTAAGACTTTTACGCAAGCGCGCTGATTGGCTAACATTGGTTGTACATTGGCCGCACTTATGACATCACACACACCTGAGGGCTGTGAAACGTTGGTTACTATAATGTGCCTAGACATATTTCTAGCATTAGAGACTGCAGATCAAACGCGTTAGTAATGCTTTAAGAATTAAGAAAATAGGTCTTTTCTTCTTGAGGATATGATGCGTATGGCGTTATGAAGACTGATCTAACAAGTACATCCAGATACACGTTTTGCTATACTATGCTAAACTATAAATATTTGTTATATTTTTTACAAGGGGCATTCGCCTCTGATTCAGTATCATGGTCACCACTGCATTCTCACGTGTATGTATATGTACGGTTCTCATACGCAACTTATGTTTATGATGGCGAGCAACTGTGCAGGAGAACTTTCATTTTCTAGACTGAAATTTTAAAGAAAATTACCTTCGTAGCACATTGAGGCAGCAGCATTTGAACTTGCCATTCATGTGTATTGAAAATTACATCCTAAAACCACTGACTTCAAGCCAGTTACAGAACAATTCGACGTAAAAAAAAGAAAAGTTTACGTTGACAGAGAAAGGATACTGGATAAGAAAGATGGTATGATATAGTAAGTAATGCAGTTAAATTGTATTTAGAGAAAATTGTAATTGTACTGAGTGTAGACTCTTTGACATTTCCTAAAGTATACTGATGGGTAATGAGAATACTTGAATATGGCAAATAGAGGACTTTTTTTTTTTTTATATATAGCATGAGATGTTTTAAAACAATCACGAAGAATTAGAGTAAGGAACTGCCTCAATCCATAAGGGTAATGAGTAATAAGGCCATTACTCAGATGTATATTATTAATTGTGGGCACAGGTGAGTTGTCCGAGATAGGCTAATTTGTATCATTCCCTCAGCACAGTATAAGATGGAAAGTGTTCGGTTCAGCTTATATACTGTGATTCTCTTTAGGATTTGGGGAAGTTGAAGCAATTTCTTGCAACAATTAGGGCCTGTTAGCATATAGAGTTGACAGTCTCTGGCCTTGCATTGGAAGATTAACACGTATTGGTCCGTCAGAACCTTACAAAATTCATCTAGAACTTTTCTAAGAAACAGCAGCATTAGAGTTAACAAGACATTTTTGAGAGTGATGAAAGTGTCTGAATTGGGAGCTGGATGACTGGATGTGATGCTTGTTCCTCTTAGACGAAGCGTCGGTCTCCTCTGACTCCAAATGTGTGTAATGAGTAAAAGGGATATAAACATTGAAGGATAAAAAAAGGTTTATGATTCACTGTGTTAATTCATCATTTACTGAAGTTTTTAGTCATTTTAGATCTTTATAGTACCTAGCTCTTTTATAAGGACTAACACCTTATATTTCGTGCGAGGTCTCACGCACCCGTACATGATCGAGCGAGCGGTCCTCAGGAACGTCGGAATTGATTCCCGCCCACACAACCAACGGCCCCAAATTACTGTGCTGCCCAACCATTGTATTAATGGAATTTGTAACAATAACCCTTTACATCGCTGTGTTTTTCGAGTATTCCCTTTCTGTTACGAG
>NC_061850.1:13952295-13959795 GCF_019202785.1 Penaeus chinensis | reverse complement strand
TCCATGAAACGAAAAGAAGAAAATCCTAAAGAGCCTCGTCCACAAAACAGTAGCGAGAGAGCAAACCTCCTCATGGCAGTGCGGAATATTTATTAGTTGCGGGTCACAAGAGTCAATATATACAATATGTTAAATAAATATGAATAGGTAAAGGATGCTACTATATTGTAAAGAAAGCAAAGATAAATCTATAATAGTAGGTTATGCTTCCATGGCCTTTCATTCTATTCAAAAGAATCCAGTAGTATAGATTGTCAGCAGCACAAGAGCCAAGACGAGAATTCATAAAACAAAAGGCGGTCGTTTGCGCCCTCGTCTGGGAGCGTCCCGCGTGCCTCGGATTCACGCAGAAAAGTAATATTGACGTGCTAGTGTGCCAGGGCCTTGCAGGATTACTCACTATTGCAAGCCGTCATGGAATACCAGTGTAAATCGGTTGGGAATTTCGTGATACCTGATGTATTACGACTGGATTATTTTTCTGTGGTTCCTCGGTCTTGATTTGTCCGTCTATCTCTTTTATACAGTCAGATTTATTCCAGTCTGTTTTACTTTTTTCCTTACTACATTTTTAATTAACCATAAACGTCTTTATGGGCTACTATTGAAACACATTCCTAATTAAGGACACTTTAAAGACATTCTCATTGCATCTGTCTGATGAACACATTGAAGGCACTGCAATAACAAGACAGTTGTACATCAAAAGCAAACAATAATGGCATTTCAAAAGACACCCACATTGTACGTAATCAAAATTGAGAGCCAGAATGAAGCTAACTTGGATATTTTCCACTAAGGAAACGGGAAAAGAATAGAAACATATTGTTATTGAGAAAATGCCTCATGGAGAGAAAGGAATTTCGTTTTATTTTTGAAAGTGTCTTTACATCTTTCCAAAGAAACCGGGGACAGTCAGGTGAAAACCTATTACTTATAATTAACTTATATAATGCCTGTCATCACTTCTGTGTTTTAGTTCGGGGTTGAGCAGAAACTGTTTCTGCATTGGCTGATCATCAGTTATTCTCGTTCAGTTCCAATATATAAATGATATATCCTGGTACCTGGTTCAAGGTAATGTTCGCCACAGATTGCTTAATTATATATATATATATATATATATATATATATATATATATATATGTATATATCTGTATATATATACACATCCAAAATCATCAAATTGGAATACTATTTGAAATGGTGGCCTCATGTTGATAATAAACATCGGTCAGCCAAAGCGATTTTTTTCTCTTCCGTACACACTTCCTCCTAAGGAGCGATCACGCGAGCATTTTCATCACCAACAAAGCGCAGCACATGACTGCTCGTTCCGCGCGCGCCCTGGCCGCGAACGCCATCACCCGAAGGCGTCGGTTCCAGACATGGCTACGCTACGAGAGGACGCACGGGCCTTTCCGCAGAAGCAACGACTATTTCGTAAATTTGTGGCCAGAAACGAAAGAACAGGCAGGTGTGGGTTTGTCCCTGGTTAGCAAGAGGGGAAAGGAGTGTTTATCATGCTTATTAATGGTTTTCAAACTTGCGCCACAACGCAACCGTGTAAATAGAGATGGTGCTGCATCCATAGTCAAATTAGAATTGATTTAATAATCAATCTGAAAATACTAATACTGTGTGTTTAAAATACAAAATTGCAAAAAATAGTTATGGATATGATAGATACAATAAAGAATACATAACCAATATATTTCCTATTTTCATTTATGATAGTTCTTTTGCTGTTCGTTTGCGAGGCTACATTCGAACGATGCTGACCATGCGCACGCGAATCCGAGTGCGTCAAGGAGTCCTTTATCACCAACAAGCCGTGTTGGTGATCAAGCGCTCGTGTGACCCCCCTTCAGGCCATCACCTCCTCTTACGTCTTCTGTTATGTCAATTTTTTCCCGCCACCTCCACCTATGACGTCACTCCCAGCCATCTCCACCTATGACGTCACTCCCCGCCACCTCACGTAGAGCGCGAGAGGTAGTCCGCCCTGAGGACGGCAAGCGAAGTGTAGTCATTTTCCGGGAAGTAGTCCTGCAGGGAAGCGTTGAGGACGACCGCCGTCCCAATCAGGATGACGTAGATGGTGAAGGAGACCCACCAGCACACCCGCTCCCACCGCCTCCTCTGCAGGTTCCGGAGGATGCTCACGCCCGACCAGCACGCCCGCGATGGCCCCGCCCAGGTGAGCCATGTGCCCCGTCTGCGAGGGAAGGAAGGTTCGGTCAGCAGAGGGAGCAGAGGGAGTCCTCATGACGGGGGTTCTGCCTTTATCTAGTTTCGTTAAGTTTGTTTTTCCTGTTATCGTCTACATATTTTTAACTTGATATATTATTACTTTAACATCTAAATATCTGTAACATTCTCTTTACACCTTGGCACATCTATATATCTATATTCATCTTTCTCTTTCTCATGCACACCTATCTATATCTAGATCTACATATGAATATCAGCTTTCTCTACATCAAACTGAAAGGAGGGCCTGTCTCACGTTCGAGGGCGTGGCGCTGCCGTAGGTGTCGTAGAAGGCGTAGCTCAGATCCAGGACGCTGACGAAGATAATGATGATCAGCTGAATCCAGCGGTACTCCATCTCCGACCAGTTCTGTGGGGGTAAGGGACGAGGATATTTAATCAGCTGGGCATTGTGTTGGATATTGTGTGTTTCATAGTGTTTAATGGCCTCCCACACATGTGCATACACTCTGACAACAACTTAATAGCACTTCGCAAACACCCTCTCTTGCCCAACATCCTAACGCAAACTATCCCCTCCCTCTTCCTTTCTTAAACAAACACCCAATCTCTTACTTCCTTTTCCCTTTTCCATCCATACGCCGGTCTTCTCCTCCAATAAAAAGACAGCTAACTCCTCTCCCTCTCCCCTCTGAGGTACAAAAGCCATTCTCTCCCCTCTCTTTTTCCCAACACACAAACGTCCTCTCTTTCTTCTCTATTTCCTTTCCTCCCCTCCATTCTCTCTATCCCTGCCTCCCTACACCCCATTCTTTCTCTCTATCTATCTTAATCTCTCTCTTTCTCTCTCTCTCTCCCCCTCTCTCTCGCTACCCCCCCCACCTCTCTCTCTCTCCCTCTCCCTCTCCCTCTCCCCCCTCCATTACCTCATTCTCCCCCTCTCCCTCTCTCTTTCCCTCCCGCAACCCCTTACCAGAACGAGGTTCCCCGCGTGCGCGTACATGACCGAGTACACTCCCCCCGACGCCCCCGCCAGGTACATCGAGGGCGCCGTGAGGGAGTGCGCGAGGGACCCCGCGAGGACGCCGGCGAAGTACACGAGCATGATCCTCCACCAGCGATGCACGAGCTCGAGGAGGACGCCGAAGATAAGCTGCATCACGAGGTTGGTCACGAGGTGGAGCCAGCTGGTGTGAGTGGAAGGAGTAAGGAGATGAATTAGTTAAAGGTGCTTGGGTTACCTGCCCGTCTGTCTGACCGCCTACCTGCCTGCCTGTCTGTCTGCCCGCCTACGTGCCTGTCTGCTCGCCTACCTGCTTGTCTGTTTGTCTGTTTGTCTACTTGTCTACTTGTCTGTCTGCCTGCCCGCCTACGTGCATGTCTGTCTGTCTGCTCGCCTACCTGATTGTCTGTTTGTCTGCTTGTCTACTTGTCTGTCCGTCTGCCCGCCTACGTGCCTGTCTGTCTGTCTGCCTGCCTGCCTGTTTGTGTCTTTCTCTTTCTGTCAGTCAGTCTGTCTCTCTTTCTACCCGTTTGGTGTCTATCTGTCTGTCTCTCTACTTGTCTCTCCCACGTTCTGCCTGTCTGTCTGTCTGCGTGACTCTCTGTAATTTCTGTTTGTCGATCTCGCTCTTTCTGTGTGTATGTTTGTCTGTCTTCCTCACTTTCTACGTGTCGACCTGCCTGTCTGTCTGTCTTTCTTGTTATACCTATGTACAATAAGATTATGGACATTTATTCATTTACATATCCATTTATCTATCTATTGAGTGCATAAACAGTGTTTCACATTTAAACATCCTACATCGGAACAGAAAAACGAGATGATAATAACAATAACCACAATAAAACAGACCTCGAACAACCGCACTGCAAAACCAGCCTCGCAACCACTCACCCTGAATGAATGAGGGCGTAGCTGACGAACCGCCAAGCCTCGTAGCGCCTGTAGGGGTTGTAGATGAGAGGCGAGTAGATGGGGGCCGGACCAGACGCCCCCATCGGCCGGTCCATGTCGAGGGCGTAGTAGGTGAACACGCCGATCTGCCGGGGTGGAGAGTGTGAATGGTAAGGATGGGGGGGAGAGAGAGAGAGAGAGAGAGAGAGAGAGAGAGAGAGAGAGAGAGAGAGAGAGAGAGAGAGAGAGAGAGAGAGAAGAGAGAGAGAGAGAGAGAGAGAGAGGGAGAGAGAGGGAGAGAGAGGGAGAGAGAGGGGAGAGAGGGAGAGAAGGGAAAAAGAGAGAGAAAAGAGAGGGGGAAGAGAGAAGAGAGAAGGGGAGAGAGAGAGGGGGAGAAGGGGAGAAAAGGGGGAGGGGAGGAGAGAGGGGAGGGGAGAGAGAGAGAGAGAGAGAGAGAGAGAGAGGGAGAGAGAGGGAGAGAGAGGGAGAGAGGGAGAGGGGGAGAGAGAGAAAAGAGAGAGAAAAGAGAGAGAGGAGAGAGAGAGGAGAGGGAAGGGAGGGGAGAGAAGAGAGAGAGAGAGAGAGAGAGAGAGAGAGGGGAGAAGAGAAGGGGGGAGAGAGAAGAGAGAGAAGAGGGGGGAGGGGAGAGAGAGAGGAGGAAGAAATAGAGGCGAGAGAGGACGAATAAAAGAAATAAAACAGATATAAAAAGGATGAAGAGATTTGTAGAAAAAAAGAAGAGTAAATCAAATGCAAGAGGAATGGAAACAGACGAATCGATAGATAAATGACAGTGGACAAGACAAAATGAAATCAAATGAAACGGAATAAGATAAAGATGAAACATAAGAAATAAATCAAAATAAAATAGAATGAAACAGAACGACAAATGGAGCAATGAAGGAGTTGGCACGAAGGGTAGAAGGATAGGCAGAGAGAGGGAGGATTTGGGGAAAAATATGAGAGAGAAGCATTAAGCAACAACCCACATGGTACGAATTTACATAGACAAAAAAAAAAAAAAAAAAAAAAATGCTCACACACGCAAACACACCACTGCAGACACGTACACGCACATGTGCATACAAATACAGACATATGCCCTTGCACATTCAATAACATATGCAAAGTAAAGTATATATATATATATATATAGATAAATACTTACGCATATCTACATTAACGGGCGAATACATACAGCTATGACAAAATATTTACAAAGCTATATTTTATATTTCACAAAATTTGAAAAACCACCCACATAGGCCTATTGTTCTATAAGCAATAAATATTATACTTATATTTAGACAAATAATTTATCCAATTTTAATAGTATTAACTGTAGCAACGACAAAAGCAACAAATTGTTAAAAAGGTACATGACCATGCACTAGCTTTATCAATAATATTAATGAATAAGATTCGAAAATGCAAATTTTATTTCCTAGTTAATGATCTTCTGATAATAAAAATGCAACGATAAGATTAGTTCACGAATATCCTTTGCATTATATCATCATACTTTTTTAACGTACAATAAAATGATAATAGAATACAAAAGTATAATCATTACATAATACCACAAAAATCAAAACCTGATTAAGGAGCGAACATAAAAAAAAAAAGTACAGAAAAAAGACACAATAGGTTATTCAAAATACATGTAGGACCAGAAGCTAATTTGCATAGAGAAAAGAAAAATCCTATTCACCCTAACGTATATTAACCGGAAATCTTCCCATTAATAAAACATAATCCAATCACCTCAAATGAGATATTAAGGCATAAAAATGTAGCTATCACAGATGATATACTACAATAAAAAAAAAATAATAAAAAAATACAGACGACATACATATTTACGTCATTTAACATTTAAACACCACTAATTTACTATAGATGAGATATCAATAGTAACAAACGAAACAAAATATTACTACAGGCATTACATAAGATACGTCATTTAACATTTAAACATCCCCAAGTTTTATTATAGATTTTATTACGAATGGAGGAAATGACTCAGAGCCTATAACAGATACTCACGTCATTTAACAATAAAACATCACCAATTTTATTACAGATGAGAAACTAACATCAACTACCTAACATCTAACATCACCTATTTAAATATGATAACATTTAAACATAATAATTTTTGTGAGAGATGAGATACTTCAGATCACCAAAAGGGAAAAAAGGACTACGGGCGTAACAAAAGATACTTACGTCATTTAACCTTACGCTGTTATACTCTGGCTGGAATTCCATAGCGTCCACTCGGGTCATTTTGTACATACGGGGAGAAATTCTTGTTGAATTAGCGAATGAATGATCTTGCAGTTTACGGCAATTTCGCTTTGTTTTTCATCTAATTCATAACCTGGTATCGTCGTTTATTTCGAAAGTCAGTATTTAATTTTCTTTTATTGTCTCTTTATTCACTGTTTCCTTTTCTCTCTTTCTCTCTTTCTTATTACTTTCTTCTTCCATTCGTCACTCTCATCATTGTCTCGTATTTACACTTTGTCGTGCTTTTCCCCTCTTGATTTTTTTCGTTCGTCCTCTCGTTCATCGTGTGTTATCCTATGCCATCGTCTTCAGTGTCTCGAGCGAAAGAGTATGGACTTGAACACTAAATCTGGAAATATTGAAAATTTTATTGCGATTATCTGCAGAGCCAGTGTAGTATCGCATAGGACTATACTAAATAATAGGATCATTGTTCTTAATCATTCACTATCGCATGTGATCTCACGACTGTAATCTCTATCTGAATTCGTCACAAGATAACAGGTTTGAAAGTAAATATGATTTCAACGGTCGAGCGATGGCGAGGCCTGTGATTGGTCGGTTTGAGTTCTTTTAGTTCAAGGAAGAAGTTTTATCATGAGCTAATATAGTGACAACCGACTTTTTATTTGATTACCGCTGATTGCATATACACAGACTGGAATTCACACACGCCCACGCGCATACAAACACGCGCGAGCACACACACACACAAACACACATACTTACACACACACACACACACACACACACACACACACACACACAGACATACACACACACGCACACACACACACATATTAATAATTATGAAGATACAGATACAAACACACACACAAACACACATACATACACACACACACAGAAACACATACATACACACACACACACACACACACACGCACACACACACACATATTAATAATTATGAAGATACAGAAGCAAACACACACACAAACACACATACATACACACACACACAGAAACACATACATACACACACACACACACACACACACACACAGACATACACACACACGCACACACACACACACACACATATTAATAATTATGAAGATACAGATACAAACACACAC
>NC_061850.1:13934795-13937295 GCF_019202785.1 Penaeus chinensis | reverse complement strand
ATGATGGCGCGATGGGGAAATGACAGTGGTGATGGAGACATGACAGATGATGGAGACATGGACAAGGAAGATGGCGCGATTGGGAAATGAACAGTGGTGATGGAGACATGACAGGATGATGGCGCCGATGGGAAATGACAGTGATAATGGAGACATGACCAGGATGATGGCGCGATGGGGAAATGACAGTGGTTGATGGAGACATGACAGGATGATGATGCGATGGGAAATGGCAGTGGTGATGGAGACATAACAGGATGATGGCGCGATTGAGAAATGACAGTGATGATGGAGACATGACAGGATGATGGCGCGATGGGGAAATGAACAGTGATGAAGGAGACATGACAGGATGATGGCGCGATGGGGAAATGACAGTGGTGATGGAGACATGACAGGATGATGGCGCGATTGGGAAATGACAGTGATGATGGAGACATGACAGGATGATGGCGCGATGGGGAAATGACAGTGATGATGGAGACATGACAGGATGATGGCGCGATTGGGAAATGACAGTGATGATGGAGACATGACAGGATGATGGCGCGATGGGAAATGACAGTGATGATGGAGACATGACAGGATGATGGCGCGATTGGGAAATGACAGTGATGATGGAGACATGACAGGATGATGGCGCGATGGGGAAATGACAGTGATGATGGAGACATGACAGGATGATGGCGCGATGGGAAATGACAGTGATGATGGAGACATGACAGGATGATGGCGCGATGGGGAAATGACAGTGATGATGGAGACATGACAGGATGATGGCGCGATTGGGAAATGACAGTGATGATGGAGACATGACAGGATGATGGCGCGATGGGAAATGACAGTGGTGATGGAGACATGACAGGATGATGGCGCGATGGGGAAATGACAGTGATAATGGAGACATGACAGGATGATGGCGCGATGGGGAAATGACAGTGATAATGGAGACATGACAGGATGATGGCGCGATGGGGAAATGACAGTGATGATGGAGACATGACAGGATGATGGCGCGATGGGGAAATGACAGTGGTGATGGAGACATGACAGGATGATGGCGCGATGGGGAAATGACAGTGATGATGGAGACATGACAGGATGATGGCGCGATGGGGAAATGACAGTGATAATGGAGACATGACAGGATGATGGCGCGATGGGGAAATGACAGTGATGATGGAGACATGACAGGATGATGGCGCGATGGGGAAATGACAGTGATAATGGAGACATGACAGGATGATGGCGCGATGGGGAAATGACAGTGATGATGGAGACATGACAGGATGATGGCGCGATGGGGAAATGACAGTGATAATGGAGACATGACAGGATGATGGCGCGATGGGGAAATGACAGTGATAATGGAGACATGACAGGATGATGGCGCGATGGGGAAATGACAGTGATAATGGAGACATGACAGGATGATGGCGCGATGGGGAAATGACAGTGATAATGGAGACATGACAGGATGATGGCGCGATGGGGAAATGACAGTGATGATGGAGACATGACAGGATGATGGCGCGATGGGGAAATGACAGTGATAATGGAGACATGACAGGATGATGGCGCGATGGGGAAATGACAGTGATAATGGAGACATGACAGGATGATGGCGCGATGGGGAAATGACAGTGATGATGGAGACATGACAGGATGATGGCGCGATGGGGAAATGACAGTGATAATGGAGACATGACAGGATGATGGCGCGATGGGGAAATGACAGTGATAATGGAGACATGACAGGATGATGGCGCGATGGGGAAATGACAGTGATAATGGAGACATGACAGGATGATGGCGCGATGGGGAAATGACAGTGATAATGGAGACATGACAGGATGATGGCGCGATGGGGAAATGACAGTGGTGATGGAGACATGACAGGATGATGGCGCGATGGGGAAATGACAGTGATAATTATTTATTATTATTATTATTATTATTATTATTATTATTATTACTGTCCTCACTATTATCGTCATTATCATTATCACCATTATGATTATTATCATTATTATCATAATTATTCCCATTGTTTTTATCATTAATATATTCATTATTGTTAGTAACGTTATAATTATGATAGTTATTATTAACATAGTTATTATGATGATAGTTATTATTAACATAGTTATTATTATGATTGTTGTTATTAACTATTGACATCATTATTATTATCATTATGATCCAAATTATTATTATCTTTACACTTTATGAAAGACTGGTTTAGTTTAGTTACACCTTTGAATGAAACAGAAAACGTAATTTTAGAATAATTTCTAACTACTCTTGTTACTAAATTATCAAACACCACTTCAGATGCTTCAAGAGAGAGCAGTGCAGAAGAAGGAGAAGAAGAACAGAATAAAGGAGAAGGAAGAAAACGATGACATGTGGGGGGTAATAGTCGCCAAGAATCACGAATTATATCAAGACGATTTGTGGAGAGAGAAGTTCGAGAAGATAGAAAACCGAGATCGTTTGA
>NC_061850.1:13909450-13912195 GCF_019202785.1 Penaeus chinensis | reverse complement strand
GAGAAAATATAGGAAAATGAAAGAGACAGAGACATATATTGACAAATTTATGGGATTATAACTCTGCATGGCCACGCCAATCACTAAATATTGATAAAGATACAACTAAATATTGATGGAGACATGAAGACGTTTTCGTTTTCTTTGAACTGCGTTATCTGTGGGTAAATTATATCATTTAACAGTAATTTGATTCTAGGATTTACAAATGGTATGTGGCTAAGTTAAAAAAAATAATAAAGCATAAGAACATTTTTTTAACGTATCATAGATCTGGCTTCTGAATGTGAATATATCAAAACATATTAATTAATTTATCATTAGTATCATTTGGTCTTTACATCGATTTCGGCGTAATATGTCTTTTGCATTGACCTTGCCATATGACAGAAATTTCTTAGAAATGAATAATGTGTCAGGTAGCGGCATTAAAGCTGACCTCAGTCGTGACCCCATCTCGCGTTCTTCCCTTAGAGTCTAAGGAAAGAAGGCTTAGACTGTCGTGACGTCCAAGTTTCGACTACAATGTGAAATCCTCTCCATCGGAAAAAAACAAACGGTAAGTCAGCAGGACCTCTATACTCTTGCATATGCTTATCGGTCCAAGAGCTTCCAAGGAGTTAACCTTCCCATAAGACACCTAGGGCACCAGCTACTCAGAAAAAGCAGTGTCAAGCCACTTCGCTGTAGGTTAATTCAGATCGGTCCGATCAAATGATGATTATGGTGATGATAACAGTAATGATGATGATAATGATAATAATGATAAGGATGATAATGGTGATACTAATGAAAAAAGTAATAATGATGATGGCGATAATAATGAAAATAATGATAATAATAATAATAACAGTAGTAGCAATAATAACAATAATAATGATATTCGTAACAGTAGTAATAACAACAACAACAACAACAACAATAATGATAATAATAATAATAATAATAATAATAATAATAATAATAATGATGATGATGATGATGATAATGATGATGATGATGATGATGATGATGATAAGGATAATAATAATAATAATAATTATAATAACAACAATAATAATAATAATAATAATAATAATAATAATAATAGCAATAATGATAATGATAATAATAATAGTAAAAATAATAGTAATAATAATGATGATGATGATGATGATGATGATAATGATAGTAATGATGATGATAATAATAATAATAATAATAATAATAATAATAATAATAATAATAATAATAATAATTATTATTATTATTATTATTATTATTATTATTATTATTATTATTATTATAATAACAACAATGATAATATTAATAATAATAATAATAATAATAACAATAATAATAATGATAATAATAATAGTAAAAATAATAGTAATAATAACAACAATAATAACATTAATGATAATAATAATAATAATGATGATGAAGAAGATGATGATGATGATGATAAAGGTAATGATTATAATAATAGCAATAAGAACAACAAGAATAAACAAAGTTACAGCAACAGTAAGAATAACAATAAGAATAAGAACAAGAATCACAACATAACCACAGAAAACTAAAAATGATAAAAAAAATAGAAAATAAATGTAAAAGAAGATGTAAAAAAACATCAACAATGTTATCCGTGTTGGTAAACGAGGTCTGGCCGAGCTGATGAACAAAGCAAGGGCAAAGGTCACACACACGAAACACAGGCAGTTCGGGAATACCATATTGCATTGGGCTGAGAAATAGGTTTAATTTCTGAAACATTATTGGATAAAGGGCGATGATTGTCGCATGGATCTTTTTTTTTTTAAACTCTTTCCCCCTCCAATTTGTTTCCCGGTTTTTGTTCCGTCTGGTCTGTTTTATGTGTACTGGGTTTTTCTTTTTCTTGTCTCAAAGTATTATGGACAAGTTTTTTTTTTTCCGGACCAATCAACCTCCAGCATTTTGAACCAATCACCGTCTTCGATGCAATACCGTGGGAAAATGACGTCATTCACTCAACAGCCAATAGCCATCGCGTTTTCATTTGCATAACAAGAAGCCTTTTACATGTCGCGCTTTTGTCATACCCTGAAAGAAAAAAATTTAATCTCTCTCTCTCTCCTCCTCCCCTCTCCTCTCTCTCCTCTTTCCCCTCTCTCTCTCCCCTCTCTCTCTCTATCTCTCTCTCTCTCTCTCTCTCTCTCCTCTTTTCTCTTTCTGTCAGTCCCATCTGGTGTCTGCTGTCTGGTCTGTCTCTCTCTCTCCTCTCTCTCTCTTCTCTCTCTCTTCTCTCTCTCTCTCTCTCTCTCTCTCTCTCTCCTCTCTCTTCCCCTATCAAATCTATCTATCTTCTCTCTACCCAACCCATCTATCTATCGATCTATCTATCTACCTTTCTGTCTGGCTGGGCTCATCTATTTTGTTTACCTATCTATCTTTCTATTATTTTATCCCATCTAACTATTTATTATTATTACCTATCTCTCTCTCTCTAATCTATTTCTCTATCTAACTACCTATCTATCTACCTATATCTTCTATCTATTAACTATACTCTCTATCTATCTACCTATCACTCTCTCTGTATCTCTCCCTCCCTCACTCCTCTGTTCTTTTCTCCTCTCTCTCTCTCTTCTCCCCTCTCTTCTCTCTCTCTCTCTCTCCCCTCATTCTCTCTCTCTCTCTCTCTTCTCTTCTCTCTCTCCTCTCTCTCTCTTCTTCTTCTCTCTCTCTCTCTCTCTCTCTCTCCTCCCCTTTTCTCTCTCTATC
>NC_061850.1:13891950-13894450 GCF_019202785.1 Penaeus chinensis | reverse complement strand
GGGACACGAAGGTACATGCTCTGAAGAACACTAATAAACACGATAGAATACGAAGGAGCAAGACGAAACACTAATTATAACACACAAAGAAACACAAAAGAAGAAAGACGTATAGAAACACACAAAGAAACACAAAAGAAGCAAGACGCATAGAAACACACAAAGAAACACAAAAGAAGAAAGACGAATAGAAACACATGATGAAACAAAAATGAGCGAGGCGAAACACGAATAGAAACACACGAAGAAACACGCTCATTGGAAGACGAAGGAACGCATTCGAAGGATTTACGAAAAGAACAGCCGCTCGTTAGGAGGCCGTGAGCCCTTGTTCACTCAGCGCCTGTTAAACATCCTCTATTTACTCGTTTGAAAGGCCATGCTAAAGATAACGAACGCTGCGGACCCAATGACCTCGTGTCCAGCGGGATGTACTTTCTATGCATAGGTAGGGAGAGGGATTGATGGGGGGGGGGGGGGGTAAAAGTGGAGATGAATACTAACTCTTGAAGAGAATGGGAGGATAGAGAGAGAAGGGGAGAGAAGGAAAGAGAGAGAGAGAGAGAGAGAGAGAGAGAGAGAGAGAGAGAGAGAGAGAGAGAGAGAGAGAGAGAGAGAGAGACAGAGAGAGACAGAGAGATTTAAGGTATACAGAGAGAGAAGAGGGGGAATTTTGTAAAAACGGACTCATAAATTAATCAAATCCAGTAAGATAGGAAACAAAAGCAAAGCGTTTACCAGACCAGACTCGAGACGGAGATCAAAGGCACAAAGAAAACGGGGTCAGGAAAACGACCTTTCTCGGGGGAAACTAAAACAGATGTACTCACACGGCTACGAATTCTGAAAATGGTAAAACGACACCACATATTCAGTGCTAATTTACCCGAAGCAACTGTGGGCGGAGCGGGGAAAATAGCGGTTGTTACAGAGTCCGTAAAATGCAGCGTGCCGATAATGTTTTCGTGCTCCTGGCGTATTGGTATTCTATATTATCGCGTTCTGTATCGCTGTATCACTGCGTCTTTTTTATTTATTCATGTGCGTTCTGACACCACACGCAGAGGCATGAGAAAAAGCAGAGGAGAAAGAAGAAAGAGAGAGAGAGAACGAGAGTGAGAAAGAGAGAGAGAGAGAGAGAGAGAGAGAGAGAGAGAGAGAGAGAGAGAGAGAGAGAGAGAGAGAGAGCGAGAGTGAGAAAGAGAGAGGGGTGGTGGACTTTAAGTAGCGTAGCAAGATATATTCAGAAAAACATACATCGGTGTAGGCATGGATGTAGATATAGACAACTATATATCCTTCCCTCACTTCTTTCTTGCTCCCTCTCTTACTTCCCCTCTTCGTTTCTCCTTACCTCATCTCGTTCTCCCTCTCTCCTTTCTCTCGCTCCTTCCCCCTTCCTCCATCTGCATCTCTAACTCTCTCCTTCTCTCTTTCTTCCTTTTTTTCCCCATCTCCTCTTCCCTCTCTCCCACCCTCTCTCCGTCTCTCTTCCTCTCCCCTCTTCCTTTTTTCCTCATCTCCTCTGCCCTCTCTCCCACCCTCTCTCCGTCTCTCTTCCTCTCCCCTCTTCCTTTTTTTCCTCATCTCCTCTGCCCTCTCTCCCACCCTCTCTCCGTCTCTCTTCCTCTCCCCTCTTCCTTTTTTCCTCATCTCCTCTGCCCTCTCTCCCACCCTCTCTCCGTCTCTCTTCCTCTCCCCTCTTCCTTTTTTGCTTATCTCCTCTTCCCTCTCTCCCCAACTCTCTCCGTCTCTCTTCCTCTCCCCTCTTCCTTTTTCCCTCATCTCCTCTTCCCTCTCCCCACCCTCTCTCCGTCTCTCTTCCTCTCCCCTCTTCCTTTTTTCCTCATCTCCTCTTCCCCTCTCCACCCAACCCTCTCTCCGTCTCTCTTCCCTCTCCTCCACTACTTCCTCTTTCCCTCTCCCCCAACCTCTTCCGTCTCTCTCCCACCCCTCTTTTTCCTCATCTCCTCTTCCCTCTCCCACCTCTTTCCGTCTCTCTCTCTCCCCTCTGCCTTATTCTCTCTCTTCCCTCTCTCCCAACTTCTTTCCGTCTCTCTTCCTCTCCCCTCTTCCTTTTTCCCTTATCTCCTCTTCCTCTCCCCCAACCTCTCTCCGTCTCTCTTCCTTCTCCCTCTTCCTTTTTTCTCATCTCCTCTTCCCTCTCTCCCACCCTCTTTCCGTCTCTCTTCCTCTCCCCTCTTCCTTTTTTGCTTATCTCCTCTTCCCCTCTCTCCCAAACTTCTTTCCGTCTCTCTTCCTCTCCCTCTTCCTTTTTCCCTTATCTCCTCTTCCCTCTCCCCCCAACCCTCTCTCCGTCTCTCTTCCTCTCCCCTCTTCCTTTTTTCCTCATCTCCTCTTCCCTCTCTCCCAACCGCTTTCCGTCTCTCTTCCTCTCCCCTTTTCCTTTTTTCCTCATCTCCTCTTCCCTCTCTCCCACCCTCTCTCCGTCTCTCTTCCTCTCCCCTCTTCCTTTTTTCCTCATCTCCTCTTCCCTCTC
>NC_061850.1:13871950-13879450 GCF_019202785.1 Penaeus chinensis | reverse complement strand
TCTCTCTCTCTCTCTCTCTCTCTCTCTCCCTCCTCTCTCCTCCTCTCTCTCTCTCTCTCTCTCTCTCTCTCTCTCTCTCTCTCTCTCTCTCTCCCTCTCTCTCTCTCTCTCTCTCTCTCTCTCTCTCTCTCTCTCTCTCTCTCTCTCTCTCTCTCTCTCTCTCTCTCTCTCTCTCTCTCTCTCTCTCTACTGGAATGGTTAATTTCGCTTGTGCGTGCAGCTGTGTTTGCGGGAATGCTGATAGTTATGACGAAAGCTGTTTTTTTTTTAATTCTTTTTATCTCTCTCTTTATCTTATTATTTGTGTGTGTGTTGAATGAGGGTAATGGTAATAATGGTGCTAATGGCATGGTGGGAAAGATGGTAGAACCTATGACATATATTTGTTATTTTTCTCTTGTAAAAAAAAAAAAAAAAAAAAAAAAAAAAAAAAAAAAAAAAAACAATACTTAGTATTTAATGAACATTGGAATAGCATCCAATTGGTGTATAAATGGAAGCCAGCAACAAACAAACAAACACAAATAACACAAAGTTGGAAAAAAAAATAATTATCATTATTATTCTTATCATTATCTAACATCCTTGTCCTTAATATCCTTCATTATCATTATTATCATCATTATTATCACCACCACTGTTATCATTATTATCATTTCTTATCATACCACTGTTATTATCATTTTTATCCTTATCCTTATCAAACCATTGTTATTATCATCATTATTCTCGTTATCATTATTATCACTATCATTATCATTATCATCATTATCATTTACATTATCTTTAACATTATTATTACCAATATCATTATCACCATCATTGTTATTATCGTTATAATCAATATAATCAATAAAGACGTTTTAACTTTACACATATCAAGTAACTGTAAAAATAAAAACAGTCCCCCCTTTTTGTTACAGAAGGGATACGAACTCAAACACGTTTTCTAATTTTTAGTCAGACGAGCAGAGCAGATTATCTCCGTCGCCGATCCCGCTAAATCCCGCACGTTTAGATCTAAGGATAATTCGTGTTATGGTGATTATGGTAATGGTGCTAATTCAGATGGTTGGTTTAAAATGATTCTGGTTTTATTGAGTAATGGTTCATAGTATGGCGGCGACAATAATGAGAATATCATGAAGAAAGTGATTATTCTTCCTTTACTACTGCTATGGCAAATAATGTGATATTGAATTATAAGCATTAGTCTTTCCCTTTTTCCCTTTTTCCCTCCTCCTTTCCTCTTTTTCCATTTCTAGCTCCTCCCCACTTCCTCCCCACACCCTTCGTTCTCCTCTTCCTCTTTCTCTCACTTTCTTCCACTTTCCTTCTCCTATTCCTCCATTTCCTTTTTCTTCTTCTTTCTCTGTCCTTCCATCTTTGTCCTTAATATCCTTCCTATCTTCCCTACCCCACTTCCTTCCTTCCCTCTCCCTTTCTCTCTTTCTTCTCCCTCTCTTCCACTTCCCCCTCCCTTTTCCCATGTCACCCCTCGAATAATAATGATAATAATGATAATAATAATAATGATAATACTATTAATGATAATAATAATGATAATAATAATGAATTATTAATGATAATAATAATTAACAATAATAATAATAATAATAATAAGAAGAAGAAGAAGAAGAAGAAAAAGAAGAAGGAGAAGATGAAGAAGGAGAAGAAAAAGAGGGAGAAGAAGCAGAAGAAAAAGAAAAAGAAGAAAAAAAAGAAGAAGGAGAAGTAAAAGAAGAAGCAGAAAAGAAGAAGAAAAGAAAGAAGAAGAAGAAGAAGAGTCAAACACCCAAGACCCGGTCCATAGGAGGCCTGGTTCTTCTAGAAGGTCCTTGATGCCGGGAGGCTGTGAAGAAGGTGAGGAGAGTTAAAGAAATCGATGTGGGTGGGATGCACCACGGCCATGCGGACAAACACGCCCGCCCACTCCTACAACCCGCCCACTCCTACAGCCCGCCCACTCCTACAACCCGCCCACTCCTACAGCCCGCCCACTCCCTAAGACACTCCTACAACCCGCCCACTCCTACAACCCGCCCACTCCTACAGCCCGCCCACTCCTACAACCCGCCCACTCCTACAGCCCGCCCACTCCCTAAGACACTCCTACAACCCGCCCACTCCTACAACCCGCCCACTCCTACAACCCGCCCACTCCTACAACCCGCCCACTCCTACAGCCCGCCCACTCCCTAAGACACTCCTACAACCCGCCCACTCCTACAGCCCGCCCACTCCCTAAGACACTCCTACAACCCGCCCACTCCTACAACCCGCCCACTCCTACAACCCGCCCACTCCTACAACCCGCCCACTCCTCCAGCCCGCCCACTCCTACAACCCGCCCACTCCTACAGCCCGCCCACTCCCTAAGACACTCCTACAACCCGCCCACTCCTACAACCCGCCCACTCCTACAACCCGCCCACTCCTACAACCCGCCCACTCCCTAAGACACTCCTACAGCCCGCCCACTCCTACAACCCGCCCACTCCTACAGCCCGCCCACTCCCTAAGACACTCCTACAACCCCGCCCACTCCTACAACCCGCCCACTCCTACAGCCCGCCCACTCCTACAACCCGCCCACTCCTACAGCCCGCCCACTCCCTAAGACACTCCTACAGCCCGCCCACTCCTACAACCCGCCCACTCCTACAGCCCGCCCACTCCCTAAGACACTCCTACAACCCGCCCACTCCTACAACCCGCCCACTCCTACAACCCGCCCACTCCTACAGCCCGCCCACTCCTACAACACCGCCCACTCCTACAGCCCGCCCACTCCTACAACCCGCCCACTCCTACAACCCGCCCACTCCTACAACCCGCCCACTCCTACAGCCCGCCCACTCCTACAACCCGCCCACTCCTACAGCCCGCCCACTCCTACAGCCCGCCCACTCCTACAACCCGCCCACTCCTACAACCCGCCCACTCCTACAACCCGCCCACTCCCTAAGACACTCCTCAGCCCGCCCACTCCTACAACCCGCCCACTCCTACAGCCCGCCCACTCCCTAAGACACTCCTACAACCCGCCACTCCTACAACCGCCCACTCCTACAACCCGCCCACTCTACAGCCCGCCCACTCCTAGAACCGCCCACTCCTACAACCCGCCCATCCTACAACCCGCCCACTCCTACAACCGCCCACTCCTACAGCCCGCCCACTCCCACAACCCGCCCACTCCTACAACCCGCCCACCTACAACCGCCCACTCCTACAGCCCGCCCACTCCTACAACCGCCCACTCTACAGCCTGCCCACTTCTACAAGCCGCCCATTCCCTAAGACACTCCTACAACCCGCCCACTCCTACAACCCGCCCACTCCTACAGCCCGCCCACTCCTACAACCCGCCCACTCCTACAGCCTGCCCACTTCTACAAGCCGCCCATTCCCTAAGACACTCCTACAACCCGCCCGTTCCTGAAATCCCTAGGCCCGCCCACTCCTTCAGCCTGCCAATTCCAACAGGCTGCCCATTTCCTGAGGCCGCGCATTCTAAGTGGTCGCCCTCGTGTAAAACTGCCCGCTTTCGGAGGCCGCCCACTCTAAGAGGTCACCTTGTCATTGTTATTATCAGTATCTATATTATCAATAATGATAATTATTAGCATTTTACTTTTTGTCATCGTTATTGTTATTATTGTTATTGTTGTTGTTATTATCATCATTGTTGCTAGTACTACTACTATTCATATCATCATTACTGTTATATTCACTATTAATATTCATTGTTATTATTGTAATTATTGTTATTATCATTATCATTATTATTATCACTACTAGTAGTAGGAGTAGCACTCTTTTATCATGATTATTGCTGTTAATATCATTTCCATTATTATCATTATCATTATCATCATCATCATTATCATCATCGTCATTGTTATTGTTATTGTTATCATCACCATCATCATTATTATTATTATTATCAATTATTATCATTACCATCATTATCATTAATATCATCATTAATATTAATTTTATCATTACGATTATTTTCATTATTGTTGTTGTTGTTGTTGTTGTTGTTGTTATTATTATTATTTTTATTATTATTAGCAGTATTATCATTATCATTACTATTACTGGCATCATTACCATTACATTACTATTATTATTATCATAATTATCACATGCGTGTCTGTGAACATAACTCATGTATGTGTCCGTGCCTGTGCACATGTCCGGAAACACTGTACGTCACTGTACGTCCGTGTATGTGTGTTTGTGTGCGTGTTTCGTGTAAGCGCCGCTAGACACGTAAGCCTCCCAGAATGGCTTCGTAAAATGAGTGTAATGAAATGAGAATTTTCAGTTTGTTTCGCCTTTGTTCCGAATTGCCCGCCGGATCGAGGGCGTTGCGGGAAGGAGATGTCTGTTTTAGTTTGGTTTATGTTATTTATGTGTCTGTCTGTCTGTTTGTCTGTTTGTTTGTCCGTCTGTTTGTTTTGTCTGTCTGTCTGTCTGTTTGTTTGTCGGTCTGCTTGTTTCGTCTGTCGGTCTGTCTGTTTGTTTCGTCTGTCTATCTATTTGTTTCGTCTGTCTGTCTGTTTGTTTCGTCTGTCTATCTGTTTGTTTCGTCTGTCTGTCTGTTTGTTTCGTCTGTCTGTCTGTTTGTTTCGTCCGTCTGTCTGTTTGTTTCGTCTGTCTATCTGTTTGTTTCGTCTGTCTGTCTGTGTGTGTGTCTGTCTGTCTCATTGTTTGTCTGTCTATCTTTTATTGTTTGTTGGTCTGTTAATCATTCTTACTTATTTATTTTCTTATCTACTGGTTTATTTTCCCACTTACTTATTCATTCATTTGTTTATCTATTCATTTATTCATTTATTATCTTATTTATTCATCTATTTATTGAAGATTGTATCTATGCATGTTTTATTTGTTTATTTTTTGTCTGTGTTTATCATAAATTTTATTATACATCATCGTTCTTTATCATATAGTTTATTCTGATATGTTTTTTGATAAGAGTAAAGGGACCATGGTTATAAAAAAAAAATGCTTTATTTCCTTAGTATAGAATCGTTATGTACAGTAGAAAAAATATATATATAAATGCAAAAAACGAGCTAAGAAGTATTGGGTTAAAAAGTCATAGTGGTAGAAGGAAATATAAAGGGATCATCATCACTTTTAAAACAATCTGAATGCATACAAAGTAAAAACAAAAGACGAAATACTCAGGGAAGGAATGCTATTTAATTTCTTTCGGTGAGTTTATCTTCTAGTGACGAAGGTGGTGGACAGAGCAACTTGGGGAGAAACTTCAGGAATGAAGAAGAGGAAGAGGAAGAGGGAGAGGCGAGGAGAGCAAAGGGAATGACGTTGATGAATAAAACATATATATGTATTAGAAAAGAAGAGGATATTGATGGAAATAAGTATAAGGAAGATGGTTGAGGAAAGAGGAGAGGGATGGACGCGGGGGAGAAAGGGAGAGGAAGAAGGGAGGAGGAGGAAGAGGAGGAAGGAAAGGAAAACGATGGAAGGAGGGAAAAAAAGAGAAAATGGGATGATAAGGCGGAAGAAGAAAACGAAGAAAGACGAAAGAAGAAAAGAGAAAAACATCAGGTACGAAAATGAGAAACAAGAAAAAAAAGAAAAAGAACCAGGAGACAAACAGAAAAAGAAGAGGAAGAAAATGAAGATAAAAAAGGAGAAAAAGACGGTGACATGGAACAGACGAAGAATAGAAAGAGAGGAAGAAAGAAAGAAGAGCATCCAGACATAATATACAGAGACGAAAGCCCGCCACCGGCACGAGAACTCCATCATGCGCACGATAATATCTCCCGCGACAAACGACGTCAACAACAGGCGAAGAACACCCAAGTTGATGTACGATAATGCTCAAAATGTCGAAGTGTGGAACGTCAAAACTGTTTTCCCTCTTTATCTCTCGCTATTTCGCCTCGCCTCCGCCGCGAAGGACACACGAGAGAAAACTGATAATGAGGAGAGGCGAGGAGGGAAGGGAAGAGAGACACGCACGCGGGAGAGGATCAATGAGAGAGGCATAAACTCTGCAGTGTTTCCTGCCTTTCCTTCAGGTTGGGGCGGCCTGGTCCCCATTCTTCCGCTTTCTGTCTGTCTGTTTAAGAGTCTGTCTGTCTCTGTCTTTATCTTTCTCTGTCTCTGTCTTTATCTGTCTCTGTCTTTATCTTTCTCTGTCTCTGTCTTTATCTTTCTCTGCCTCTGTCTTTGTCTGCCTGTGTCTCTGTCTCTATCTTTGTCGGTCTGTTTTCCTCTCTCCATCACCTGGCTGTTTAGTTATGTATCTACCTACTGCTGTTTCTATTTCGTCTTGTCTGTCTGTCAGTATATATATCAAGCTAGCGTGTTTGCTGTCTGTCTGTCTACATCTTTATATTTATCACTGTCTATCTATCTATCTATCTATCTATATATATATATAAATATATATATATATCAGTCGTCTCAATCATATCATAATTATATCTATCTGTTTATATATATATATATATTGTTTATATATACATACACACACACACACACACACACACACACACACACACACACACACACACACACACACACATACACACACACACATATATATATATATATATATATATATATATATATATATATATATATGAATATACATGTGTGTGTATATATGTAAATATACATGATGCATATATATATAATATATATATATATATTTTATGTATGTATTTATATATTATATACATACATATTTATATATATAAACTACTTCCTTGCTCTCTCTTTCCCTTCGCCTACTCAAAATCTTTCTCAGTCTTCCTCTCCATGTACTCGAGCTGCACTGCATTGCACACAGCACAGCGCAGTGCAGCATAGCATGCAAAGCTGAAATTACACACGAGACCTCGCGACTCAATGATGCGTTCGACTCTTAAGGAAAAGAACAAATGAACCGAAGAACGAGCAAAGAACAGAACGAACATTCGGGAAGGGAATGGGTAGGGGGGAAGGGGGTTGAAGTCTTCCGAAGTGTAACGAAAGTGAAACAAACTGTGTCGGGTCGCGTGTCATTATAGACATTTCGTGGAGTTATTCACTCGGACTTTGACGGATGAAGTTTACGAGTGGGCACTGTTTGTGAGACTTTGGTCGTGGGTGCTCGCAAATCCACGAGGTACACACGGAAATGCACACAGGCAAACACGTACACATATAACATAGTCCACAGGTACAAACACAAGCACGCACACACAGTTACATACATCCCTGTATTTTGCTATAACAAATTATTTAAAAAAAAAAAAGCAGGAAAAGTGTTGAAGAAAAAGAAAAGCAAAAGTTATGATCATCGTTATTATGATTATTACTAATATGAATTATCATTATTATTATCATTATTATTTTATTATCAATATTATAATTTTAGTTATTATTATTATTACTATCATTGTTATCATTATCATTATCATTGTTATTATTATTATCATTGTTGTTGTAGTTTTCTTATTG
>NC_061850.1:13864450-13869450 GCF_019202785.1 Penaeus chinensis | reverse complement strand
GCCCAACTTCCCGACCGCCAGGCTAGAAAATTTACATAAAACCCAGACTGCAGATCAATGATCATTGCAGCAGTATCAACCTGTGCAAGATATGTTACTGTTGACTAGAATGCCAATAATTGCTCTCCAGTATTTAGAAATCGATGCTGGGTTTGTCTGTTTGTGGTGATGACTTCTGTTTGTTGAGTGCTAATTGTCGTTATTATTATTATCATTTGTTGTTGCTGTTATTATTATTATTGTTATTATCATTATTATTATTGTTGTTGTTGTTGTTTTGTTGTTGTTTGTTATTGTTATTATTATTATAAAATGTGATTATCGTTATTGACATTATTATTATTATTGTTATTATTATTGTCGCTGTTATTGTCATTATTTATATCCATCATCATTTTTTTATCACCATCACCTATTCCTCCCTTCCTCCATCACTCCTCGCCTCCCTCATTCTTGTTCCTCATCATTATTCTTCACCATCTCCTCCATCCTCACTCCTCATTATCCTCGCCAAGCCCGCCCCCCCCCCCTCCCTCTCTCCCATTTCTACCCACACCCTCCCACTCATCCCCCCCCCTCACCCCTCTTCTTACTCTCACCCCTTCCCCACCATCCCCCATATTATCTCCCACCCCCGCCCCCACCCCCACCCTCCCCCATCCTTATCTTCACCCTCACCCCTCCCCCACCTCTCCCCCACCCTCCCCATATAACCTCCTACCCCTACCCCCACCCCCCACCCTCACCTCTACCCCAACCCTTCCCTCACCCCTCACCCCTCCCTCCCGTGGGTGGCCAAAGTCTCTAATATGATTTTGCTTCGGGAAAGAGGGAAGGCAGCGTCATTTCGAAGTTAAGGCAATAAGTTTTTTTTCCCTCTCTCTTTCTCCCTTCATAATTTTATTTTCTCTTTTTTTATTTCTCTTTTTCTCTTTTTCTCCTTTTTTATGTAAAAGAAAACAAAGAGAAAGAGGAAGAAGAAATAAACAGAAATAAGAGAGAGAGGAAGAAAAAAAAAAGAAACAGGAAAAAGAGAAAGAGGAAGAAGAAATATACAGAAAAAAGAGAAAGATGAAGAAGGAAGCAGTAAAATTCATTTTCATCTTTTAAAAAACTAAAAGAAGAATAGATAAAAAAAATATATATTTTAAAAATTCTTCTTTGTCAGATTTTGTCTCCAATTGCTGACATAGTTTTGCAAGTTTAAGAAAAATAAAAAAGAATAAAAACAAAAATCGCCAATGGACAGCATATCGACAATTGGTAGATTTAGAAAAAAATTACAAACTCGCTGGATTCAAAATAATTTTGGCCCTTCATTCATTTTCACAACACACAAAAAATAACATTACACGAACGAATGAACAGGTAAATAAATAAAATCATAAGTTCATAAGTTAATAGAGGAATTGTCTGATATTAACTTCAGTAAATAACAAAAAACACTTTAAAAATCCGTGACGTTTCGAGTAAAAACATGAATCCCTTTCAGTCAAGAAGAAGAAGACGGAAGTTCCTCTCTCTCTCACCCAAAGAGGATGTCGATATCCTCCGATACGTAACGCATTTTCTTTTTTGTTCGCCATTTGCTATCCCCTATCCTCTTCCCACCTCTCCCCCACCCCCCACATAACCCCCACCCCCACCCTCACCTCTACCCCAACCCCTCTCTCACCCCTCCCCTACCCCCCACATAACCTCCGACCCCCCCCTCCACCCTCACCTCTACCCCAACCCCTCTCTCAACCCTCCCCTACCCTCCACATAACCTCCTACCCCCACCCCCACCCCCACCCTCACCCCTTTCTCTCTCACCCGAAGAGGATATCGACACCCTCCGAAACGTGGCGCATGTTCCTTTTCTTCGCCATTTGCTTATTGCGGTTGTATTCCACACCATTAATTTTCCTGTCACTGTCCAGCATCAATTTTCCCAACACGACATCACTCTCGTCTTCCTCTAAATTGAAGTACCGATAAAAAAAAAAAAAAAAAAAAAAAAAAGAAGTTAATATCTCCCCTCAACATCTCTTGTTTTCCCTGTCCCGAGTAATTTTCTTCGTTGTCTTCCCTTCATTATTAATTACTCTGATAAATGATCCTTGGTAAATAGCATTACGAGGGATGGGATGATTAGAGGGGGGACGTTTAAAAAAATAATAATGATAAAGATAGTAATAATGCTTGAGATAATGTTAATGATAATGACGATACTGATGCCCTGAATTTATTTTTTTCTAGGATGAGAAGTATGAAAATGTGATTACTTTTAAAAATCTTAATGGAGAAGGGGAGAGATATAAAATAAAGGGGGAGATAGATAATTCGATATGCATAGTAGACGGACAGAGATGAAAGCTGTGAGATGGGGAAAGGAGAGAGAGAGAGAGAGAGAGAGAGAGAGAGAGAGAGAGAGAGAGAGAGAGAGAGAGAGAGAGAGAGAGAGAGAGAGAGAGAGAGAGAGAGGAATACATATATATGTGTGTGTGTCTATATATATGTGTGTGTGTGTGTGTGTGTGTGTGTGTGTGTGTGTGTGTGTGAGTGTGAGTGTGTGTGTGTGTGTGTGAGTGTGAGTGTGTGTGTGTGTGTGTGTGTGTGTGTGTGTGTGTGTGTGTGTGTGTGTGTGTACAATCACTCACTCACTCAAACACACACACACTCACACACACACACACACACACACACACACACACACACACACACACACACGCATATGCATCAAGTATCCAAGAGTGTCAGCCTAAGCCTAAGGGAGGGAATTCGCCACATCAAGTAAGAACACCGCCAGGCATTAAGGCAAGAGACACACGCGGTAGAAGGCTCAGCTTTGAAGTTGGAAGTCTCTCGAGAATTACGTTGGCCTCGAGTCACTCCTCGAGTCAAGTCTTCGAGGATCACTCGGGAGTTGACGAGGAGGGAGGGAGGGGAAGGGAGAGGGGGAGAAGGAGGGGAAGGAGTGAGCGAGAGATAGAAAAATATGGAGAGAGAGAGATAGACAGACAGACAGAAAGAACAGTCAGGCTGACTGACTGACTGACTGACAGACAGACAAACAAACAGATACACAGAGAAAAGACACGTACAAGAAACCCCTCCTCCCCTCTCCCTCTCCCTCACCCCCTTCCTTCTTCCCCCAGGGCTTCTCCCCCTCACCTCCGCCCCTCCCCACCCCCCTTAGACGTCCCACTGAAATAATCGCCAACAAATCCAAGGGGGCCTTTCAACCCGGCCTCCTTATGCCCTTAAGAACCACTTAATCCTACCCTCTGACATGTCCCTTAAGAGTGGCTCGCCCCGGTTGTAGAGGGGTGTAGGGGGAGGTAGGGTCGGTGTGGAGGAGGAGGTGGAGGTGGAGGTGGAGGTGGAGGTGTTGGTGGAGGGCGAGGTGGTAATGAAGTGGAGGGGTAGGTGGAGGTGGTGGTGAAGTGGAGGTGGAGGGGGAGGTGGTAATGAAGTGGAGGGGGAGGTGGAGTTGGTGGTGAAGTAGAGGTGGAGGTGTAGGTGGAGGGCGAGGTGGTAATAAAGTGGAGGGGGAGGTGGAGGTGGTGGTGAAGTAGAGGTGGAGGTGTAGGTGGAGGGCGAGGTGGTAATAAAGTGGAGGGGGAGGTGGAGGTGGAGGGGGAGGTGGTGGTGAAGTGGAGGGGGAGGTGGTGGTGAAGTGGAGTTGGAGACGGTGGTGGCGGTGAGATTGAAGTGGACGTGGGAGTGGAAGTTAAGGTAGGAAATGAGTTAAATTTAAAAGTGGAAAAAGGTTAAGGTGGAAGTGGAAATGAGGCGGAAGTAATGGGGAAGGCGAAGTGGAACTGTGGAGGTGGAGGTGGAGAGTGGGTTTGCAGAAAGGAAGTGGTGATGGAAGAAGACATGGAAGTGGACGTAGAAGTGGAGTTAATAGCTGGAGGTGGATTAGAAGGTGAAAATGGAGATGATGGTGGAATTCCACTTGGGTGTAGGAGGAGGAGATAGTGGTTGGTGGATGGTATTGATAACGGAGGCAGAGGTGGAGGTGGAGCTGGATGTAGGTAAAAGCAGAGGTGAAAGCAGAGGTGGAGTTCCTGTAGAACGAAATCGATCTACGTTTGAATCCCACTAAGTTAACGCTGAGGGAGAGGGAGACAGGGAGGGGGAAGGAAGAAGGGAGAAAGAGAGAGCGAGAAAGGGAGATAGGAGAAGGAGGAAGACCGGAAAGGAGGATGAGATAGTAGGGGGAAAAGGAGAGAAAGGGAAAGGGAGACGAGAAAGAAGGAGAAAGACAAAAAGAGCGAGGTAAGGAGGAAGGAGATAGACAGGTCAGGGAGGGAGAGAGGGAGAGAGAAAAGTAGAGGGAAGGAAGAGAGAAGGAGAGACAGGAAGAGGGAGAGAAGGAGGAAGAAGGAAAGAAAAACGAGACAAACAGGTAGAAAGAGGGAGATAGAAAGAGAGGTAGAAAGGAAGGAAAAGATGGCTCGCTAGTCAGGTAAATGTACAGGTAAGCCGGTATTAACCAGTCTGTCGGCCAGTTCGCTAAGCTATTTACCCAAAAAAAAAGTCAATTCATTAACCAGTCTAAACTTGGAGAAGCAGGCAAGCCCTTAAATACAGAAGAGAGAGAAAGAGTGAGAGAGAGAAAGAGAAAGAGAGGGTGAGAGAGAGAAAGATAGATAGATAGATAGATAGAGAGAGAGAGAGAGAGAGAGAGAGAGAGAGAGAGAGAGAGAGAGAGAGAGAGAGAGAGAGAGAGAGAGAGAGATTAAGAGCGGAAGAGAAAAAGAGAGACTAAGAGAGATTAAGAACGGAGGAGAAAGAGAAAGAAAAACAGAGAAAGAGAGAGAGAGAGGGAGCGCTGGCATCCAATAACTTCTACAAAGATCTGCCATCTGTCTGCCTATAATGTAATATAAACTCTTCCCCTGAAACAACAGGATTTTGTTCCATTAACAGATAGCCCTTACTGACGGCATTCATCCGAAAATAGCGTCAACGCGACACGGAATTATTGACAATCTCGTGCCATCACTCTC
>NC_061850.1:13859450-13861950 GCF_019202785.1 Penaeus chinensis | reverse complement strand
GGAAAACAAAAGGCGAATTGGAAGAAAGGCAAAAACGTGCACATGCAAAACAACTGACGCAAATATGCCAACAAAAAACATATAAAATTTGCACGATCAAACTAATCTTCCCCCCCCTAAAAAAAGAAAAAAAAGAAAAAAAAAAACATACAAAAAATGGACAACTCCTTTCAGCAAAATGCAAAGAAAAACGTTCGTATCAAGTCGCCAAAGCAATCAATCACCCAATCACACAAGACATTGATCAATCAAACGCACTCAAACACACTCAAGCGCGAAAATCGAATCAATTTGCGTTTAATTTGTCACACAGCTGATCCGACCCCGAGGAGGGAGGTTGCCCGCGGGAACGATGGCCTCGAACCCGTGTGTCCGTGAGAGAGAGAGAGAGAGAGAGAGAGAGAGAGAGAGAGGGAGGGAGGGAGGGAGGGAGGGAGAGGAGAGAGAGAGAGAGAGAGAGAGAGAGAGAGAGAGAGAGAGAGAGAGAGAGAGAGAGAGAGATAGAGAGAGGAGAGAGAGAGAGAGAGAGAGAGAGAGATGAAGAGAGAGAGATAGAGAGAGAGAGATAGAGAGAGAGAGAGAGAGAGAGAGAGAGAGAGAGAGAGGGAGAGAGAGAGAGAGAGAGAGAGAGAGAGAGAGAGAGAGAGAGAGAGAGAGAGAGAGAGAGAGAGAGAGAGAGAGAGAGTATGAAAGAGAGAGAGAGGGGGGGGGGGGGGGGGAGGTTCGTCTTGTATACATCCCACCGCTGTTATCAGTCTGTCAGGGGTTTCGTTGGTCCCCCGCGTTGTTGGTGTACGGAAACGCACGGCCTTGTTGCACTGTTTACTGAAGGAGGTTGATGGTAGCGTGGACGGAGGTAGGCGACGCAAGTGACCGGCTTGTGCAGTAGATCTGGGCAGCGGTAGGGGTAAGGTGGTCCCCGAGAGGAGGCAGCGTCCGAGCAGGACCGTGACTCGAGGCAAAGAGTGACTCTATAGGTCAAGGTAATGGTCAGAGGTCATGAACGCAGTGGGCTTGGCTGGGTCAGTACGGCGGCGATGCTGTGGGCATGCCGCCCTCATTGGTCACCCAGCTGGTTGGAGGGCGTGGCATTGAGGGCATTAACCATTCTCAGAGAGAGAGAGAGAGAGAGAGAGAGAGAGAGAGAGAGAGAGAGATAAAACTAATGATACCAACAAAGCAGCAGTATAATAATAATAATAATAATAACAGTAATAGTAATGATAATAATATTAATAGTTATACTATACATTCCTACTACTACTACTACTGCTGCGACTAGTACTACTTCTATTACTCATGAAAATTATGGTAATAAAAAAAAACTAACAAAGGTTATAAAGTATAGCTGACATATTAGAATAATATTGATAATTAAATGATAAATGAACTTAACCCCATTAAAGACATTGGAGGTCAAAAGTCAAAAGAGATGAATATAGCATTCCCACGTGACGCGTGATACAGAAAACTCCCGGAAAAGAAACTCGAGCCTTTGTTTTCGCTTACGACGACCAGCGCCATCTATGAGGCGTATTTTGATTCAATTATTTTCGGTATGCCATTGACATTGATTCTAGAGTGTTGGTGAACATGTTATATATATATATATATATATATATATATATATATATATATATATATATATATATATATATATATACATGTTTATTTATTTATTTATTAATTTGTTGTTTTTCGTAGCTTTTTATTGTTATCACTGACTGCTTTTATTATCTATTATTATTATTTGTGTTATCATAATTCTTATCATTCATTCTTTAGGATTGTACAAGTATAACCGGATTCAGTTGTTGCGATTCTTTAATCGAATCATATTAAGAATGTTATCCAATATCCACTATGATAAGATTATGATTGTTTTTGCCAGAATTATCTTGCTAAAAACAACAGTAATTAAGAAAAAAAAAAAATCCTTTTCTTGTATATAAAATCATCCGTTGTATCTACTGATTCTCTACCCGTCTTCCATTCATATTTTTCTTCCCTCATTTCCTCGTAACAATGGGCTCCATTCATATCCCTTATATAGACAGATCCCCCCCCCCCTCCTCCTCCTCCTCTCCCTCTGGTCGACTCCATTTTTAATATACATTCCTCTTGGTAATAATGAAGGTATTTGCTTTGTATGGTGTGGTTGGTGAAGGTGAGGAGGTGTATGGTGTGAGTGTATGTACGTGTGTGTGTGGTGTGTGGTGTGTGTGAGTGTGTGTGTGTGTGTGTGTGTGTGTGTGTGTGTGTGTGTGTGTGTGTGTGTGTGTGTGTGTGTGTGTGTGTGTGTGTGTGTGTGTGTGTTCTGTTTTATAATGTGCACGTGCGTGATGTGTATGTTTGGTATGTATGTGTGAATATGTGACTATGAATGCAACTAGGTGTGTCTTACAATGTATCTTTAAAATGAAGTACCAACGTGAATACCTGTGTCCATGCGTAGTATATGTGTCTGTCGGATACATATACATATATGTTCGTGTTCGCG
>NC_061850.1:13846950-13854450 GCF_019202785.1 Penaeus chinensis | reverse complement strand
GAGAGAGAGAGAGAGAGAGAGGAGAGAGAGAGAGAGAGAGAGAGAGAGAGAGAAGAGAGAGAGAGAGAGAGAGAGAGAGACAGAAACAGAGACAGAGAGAGAGACCGTTTCCTTTCTCTTTTATTCACTTTTATTAACGATTTATTACATTCGACCAAACAAGCGCGCGCGCATACACACACGCAAACACACACACACACACACACACACACACACACACACACACACACACACACACACACACACACACACACACACACACACACACACACACACACTCATATATATATATATATATATATATATATATATATATATATATATTTATTTATCTATTTATATGTGTGTGTGTGTTTAGATAGATAGATAGATATAAAGGTAGATAGATAGATAGACAGATACATATCAATAGACAGATAGACAGACAGACAAACATGCGTCTCTCCCTCGAGGAAGGTCGCCACGCCCTCTCTCTCTCCCTCTCCAGGAAATCTTGCAGGAAATGTTTGCTTGTTAACTGTTTTTGCTGATGAGTTATCTTCCTCTCTCTTCTCCTCCTCTCTTTCTTCTCTTTTTTCTGTTTCTTTTTATTTACATTTTCATTTTCGCTTCTCCTGTGTTGTTTTCTTTCTCGATTTCTGTTTCTTTCTTTGTCCTTTCTTATTCGGCTTTATTTCCTTTTTTCTTCTTACCTTATTTCCGTGGTCTTTTTTCTTGTCCTGTCCACATCTATCTATCTTTCTTTTTTCTGTTTAACTATCCATCTATTTATCTTCTTATTTTCTGTCTATTTATCTATCGGTCTATATATTCATTGTTCTATCTATCTATCTATCTGTCTATCTACCTGTCTAATTATCTATCTATCTGTCTATCTATCACATTATCTCTTGTCCTCTTTTGCCCCCATTGTCTTGATACGCAAAGCAGAATGAGGGAGAGAAAGGGGGGAAGAGGGAGGGAGAAGAGGAGAGAGAACGAGGGGAAGAGGGAAGCAGAGGAGGAGGGGAAGGGGGAGATAGAAAGAGAGGAAGAGAGAGACAGAAGGATGGGAAGAGGGAGGGAGAAGGAGTGAGAGAAAGAGTGGAAAAGGGAGAGGGAGAAAGAAGGGAATAGGGAGGGAGAGAAAGAGGATAAAAGGGAGTGAGAGAAAAAGGGGAAATGGAGGAAGAGGAAAAGGGGAACAAGGTAGGAGAGAAAAGAGGTAAGAAGAAAGGAAAGAAAGAGAGGAAAAGGGAGGGAGAAGGAAGGAGGGAAAGAGGGGAAGAAGGAAGGAGAGAATGAGGAGAAGGGGAAAAAGAGGGGAAGAAGGAAGGAGAGAATGAGGAGAAGGGGAATAGAGGGGAAGAAGGAAGGAGAGAATGCGGAGGAAGGGGAAAAGAGGGGAAGAAGGAAGGAGAGAATGAGGAGAAGGGGAAAAAGAGGGGAAGAAGGAAGGAGAGAATAAGGAGAAGGGGAAAGAGGGGAAGAAGGAAGGAAGAAATGAGGAGAAGGGGAAATAGAGGGGAAGAAGGAAGGAGAGAATGCGGAGAAGGGGAAAAAGAGGGGAAGAAGGAAGGAGAGAATGAGGAGAAGGGGAAAAAGAGGGGAAGAAGGAAGGAGAGAATGAGAAGAAGGGGAGAAGAGGGGAAGAAGGAAGGAAAAAATGAGGGGAAAGGGAAGAGAGAAGGAAGGAAAAAATGAGGGGAAAGGGAAGAGAGAAGGAGGGAGAGAAAAGGCCCTTGACTTCGGCCTCACACCCTCAGCTCCCCTCTAACCTCGTCTACGTGATCTGCTCCTCATTTCCCCTCTTCTTCCCTCTTCTTCCCTCTTCTTCCCTCTTCTCCCCTCAGTCGTTTCGTCGGAGGCATTCTGGCATCTTCGTCTGTGGTGGTTTTCTGTCCATCTCTTTTTACTTTGTGTTTCTCTTTCTGTCTGTCTTATCAGTTCTCTTCCTCGTTTCGTCTTTTTTCTCTTTCGTTCTCTCTCTTACTCTCTGTCTACCTGTCTGTTTGTCTCCCTCCTCTCTCTCTCTTTCTTTCTCTCTCTCTCTCTCTCTCTCTCTCTCTCTCTCTCTCTCTCTCTCTCTCTCTCTCTCTCTCTCTCTCTCTCTCTCTCTCTCTCTCTCTCTCTCTCACTCGCTCTATCTATCTATCTATCTATCTATCTATCTATCTATCTATCTATCTATTTATCTATCTATTTATATATCTATCTATCTATCTAACTCTCTCTCTCTCTCTCTCTCTCTCTCTCTCTCTCTCTCTCTCTCTCTCTCTCTCTCTCTCTCTCTCTCTCTCTCTCTCTCTCTCTCTCTATCTCTATCTATCTATCTATCTATCTATCTATCTATCTGTCTGTCTGTCTATCTATCAGTCTATCTATATATCTATCTATCTATCTATCTATCTATCAACCTACCTATTCATCTCTGTCTCTATCTCTTTTTATTTTTTGTATTTATTCTTTCTCTTTTGTTAATTTTATCTAAGTCACCGTTTCGTTCGGTTTTCCTCACCCTTACAATATTTCTTAATTTATCCCAATATTTCCCTTAAAGGAGATATATTGTTACCTAAGATCTGGACTATATCTATCTATATATGTCTGTCTGTATATTCATCCGTCTATCTATCTGTCTATCTGTCTATATCTATCTGTTTATCTACGGATTATCGATCGTTCTATCAATCGGTTATCGATCGACCTATCCATCGATTTATCTATCCATCTTTCTTTCTCTCCTTTTCTCTTCTTTTGTTTTTCCTTTTTCCTTTTTCACCCTTTCTCTCTCTCTCTCTCTCTCTCTGTACTGAATCTTACCTGGATTTTTCCCCTAAAACCAAAAAAAAAAAAAAAAATTCCCCACACCCACCCCCATACGTAAAAAGTTCCCCCACTGGAATTCCCCTAAAAAGACTTCCTTTTCGTAAGTGTTTAATTTCCCCTCAAGACTGCGAATTTGTCCCTGGCTCCCCTAGTCGGCGGACAAGTTTCCCCATGACATTTCCTCTGCACGGACATTTTTTTTTTCTCCTTCATTTCCCTTCGGTTGATCTGCAACTTCTCTCGTTTCCCCTTCCAGCGGAGTGCATTGCATGGCGCTGCATTTCTGGTTATCAATATTTAATCATTAGTATTATCTTCATTATTGTCATTGTCATTATTATTGTTATTATTATCTTTATTATTACTATTATTTATTTATTATTATTATTATTATTATAATTACTATCATTTATTATTATTATCATTATTACTATTATTATTATTATTATTATTATTACTATTATCCTTTTTATTATTATTATTATTGTTGTTGTTGTAATTATTATTGATAGTAGCAGTAATAGATTATTTTTATTATTAGTATTATCATCATCCTTGTTATTGCTATCATTATTATTACTCTCATTATCACTTTAATATTCACAAACATTATCATTATCATTATAATCACCTCCATCATCATTATTATTACTATCACTATGTTCATCTTCATAATTATCACCATTATAACGATCATTGTTTTATCAACATTTCCATCACTTTCATCTTTTTTATCTTGTTTATGGCATTTTCCTTGTTATTATTTTTATTTATTTTTTGTTCCCTGGATTCGCATTTTTTCTTCTTATTGTTGTTATAATTATTATTTCATCTTCTTTCTCTTTCTCTCTTTTTCTTATGATTATTTCTGTTTACTTTATATACTTTTATCTCTTAATTTAGTTACTCTCATTTTTTTTTCTTATTTTTCTTCCCTGTCACTTATTCTCCAACTTTCTTCTCCCTCTACTGCTTTTTTCTTTCTTTTCTTCTTTTTCTTTCTCTTCCTCCGTCTCTCATCCTGTTCTTCTACTCCTCCTCTCTCTTTCTTCCCTCATATTTCTTTTCTCATCTTCCGTCTTCCTTCCTTTCCTCCATTTTCCACCTTTCCTCTTATTTCTCTATTCCATCTTCCTCCTCTTCCTCCTTCTCCACCTTTCCTCCTATTCCATCTTCCTCCTCTTCCTCTTTCTCAACCTTTCCTCTATTCCATCTTCCTCCTCTTCCTCCTCTACCTTTCCTCCTATTTCCTGTTTCCTCCTTCCTCCTCTTCCTCCTTCGCTCTCCCTCTTCCTCCTTCGCTCTCCCTCTTCCTGTTTCGTCCTTATATCCGGGTTCGCTTTCAGAGTTCGTTTCTCGGGATCTTGTGTTAAGTTTATAGTTCCGGTTTGTGTTGTTTATGTGCGTGTATTTGTATCCCTTCGTGGGAGAATATTTGTGTAAACAAACATCACAGCTAGAGTGAGCACCTGCGTGTGTGTGTGTGTGTTTGTGTATGTGTTTGTTTGTTAGTTTGCGTGTCTTTGTTTTATTGTCTATATTATTGTATATATATACATATATATACGTGTGTGTGTGTGTGTGTGTGTGTGTGTGTGTGTGTGTGTGTGTGTGTGTGTGTGTGTGTGTGTGTGTGTGTGTGTGTGTGTGTGTGCCCTCCCTGCACCACTACTACAGCTACACCCACGGTGCCACATCATCTCTGGCACTTAAAAGTAAAGCGTGGTGAGATAATAAGAAAAAATGAATGGAAAAAAAGAAGAGAAAAAGAAATGCGATAAAGAGAATCGATGAAACAAGAGGAGAGAGAGAGCGAAGAAAATAAACAGAAAGAGAACAGAAAACAGAAAATATCGAAAACAGGAAATTTGACAAAGAAAACAGCAGAGGAGAAACGTGGCACCGCCGCACTTAATCCGTTTTCGCGACCTGGGACACATGACCGCTACATGATCCGCGGATTCATGCATGCAACGCTACGCGAACGCTGCTCCGAGAGGGGGGAACGAGAGGGGACGAGGGAGGGGAAGGAGACGAACAAGAGAGGGAAGGGAGGGAAAGATGAGAAGGGCGGAGGGGGAGGGGGAGGGGAGGGACACCAGTGGGAAGGGAGAGAAGGGAGAGAAAAGAGAGATCAGAGAGGGAAGGAAGAGGGGAACAGAAATGAAAGGGTGGAAGAGGAGAGAGGGGACTGAAGGGGGAAGGAAAGGAGAGGAGAGAAGCAGAGACGGAAGGGGAAGGAGAGTAGAGAGGGGAAGAGGGGAGGGAAAGTAGAGAGGGGGTAAGGGAAGAGAGGGAGAGAGAGGGGCAGAGGGGGAGGTGAGGGAGAAGAGAGAAGGTTTTGGGAGTCAAAGAGAGGGGAGAAGGGAGAAGGGAGTGGGGAGGGGGGAGAGGGGAGAAGGGGGGGGAGGGGTGGAGAAGGGAGGGGGAGGGGGGAGAGGGGGAGAAGGGAGGGGGAGGGGGGGGAGGGGAGAAGGGACGGGGGAGGGAGGAGAGGGGAGAGGGAGGGGAAGTAACAAGATGCCGTGACTCCGTGTCTTAGAGAAAAGAATAGTGAAGAATGAGACAGGAAGATGGATGGGAGCGATAAAGATGGGAGAGGACAAGGAGGGAAACAAAAGCATGGGAAATAAAGACGTAAATAAGGAGAAGATGGAAAATAGAAAAGAGGGAAAAGGGAGAAGGAGGATAAAGAGAAGAGAAGTGCGAGGAGAATTTTGAAAATAGGAATGAGAGGAAAGACAAAAGAGGAAGACGATAGATAGAAGACAGAAGAGAGAAAAGGAAAGAAGACAAAGACAGGAGGAAATTAGAAGGAAATTCCAAGCAGGAAATGTGGAAATAAAAGAGAAAGAATAAAAGTGCATGAGAGGACGAAGAGGGGAAGAGAAAAGGTCATGCAGACAGACCGGCATGAGGGTGAGTTGTGCCGCAGTGTCGAATTTCAAATAACTTTTTTGTTTATATATTTGTTTTGTGTTTATCTTTCTAATTGATATTCGGCCTCGTGTGTTTTTTAATGAATGGTGTTTTCCTGAATGTTTATTTTTTTGTAAAGTTCATTTGTAGCTGATTTTTTCCCCCCGATACTTTTTGTGGAATAGAGTCCTCGATTTGTAAAATATTCATCATTTATATACTATGCCATTTTTGTTTCAGAGTTGATTCATATATAATCATAAGATATGCAGCTAATTATAACCATTTTCATACACAAATAAAGAAGAAAATAATGTGCAATAACAAATAAATCATACACAAAAGCAAATTTAAGAGGAAAAGCATTAGCAGGCAAGCAACCAGGCATTCTTTTCCCTCGTGCTTTCCCATTTCTTATGAACAGCAGCTCATAATAAGTGATGTTTATGACGCGAACTTCCCACGCTCCCGCAGCTGAGGTTTCGGGATAAAAAGGGCACATCTGTCACGGAGGTTCGCTTACTTTTGCCTTGGCGCGCGTCGTGAACCTGTCTGAAACTGAGACCCGTTCGCTTACTTTTGCCGCGTGTGTGGAGGAAACTTTGCTTTACTCTTAAAAGGGGGGGGGGGGTGAGGAAAGAGAAAAAAGGAGTTTGAGATGGAAAGGGTGAGGGAAAAGAAGAGGGGAGAATTGGAGAGAGAGAGAGAGAGAGAGAGAGAGAGAGAGAGAGAGAGAGAGAGAAATAAACAGATAAACGGAAACAGACAGACAAACAAAATAGACAGATAGCCATATACTTAGACGTACAAAAAGTCTGATAGCTAGATGTATAAGCAAATTCATTCATACATACATACAAACAGACACAGAAAAAAATAGGAAATGTAAAATATTAACAGCACAGATATCGGGAATTAAAACATTTCCAGAGGAACGGATGTATACCGTTGTTGCAAATCATTGTTGCAGAGGAGACACTCGGAAACCTTTCAAGTAACTTTTTCGTCTGTTTTGTTCTACGTTCCTTTCTCTTTCTTTTATATACTCTCTCATTTTCTCTTCCCTCCTCGTCCTCGTCCTCCTCCTCCTCCTCCTCCTCCTCCTCCTCCTCCTCCTCCTCCTCCTCCTCCTCCCCCTCCTCCTCCTCCTCCTCCTCCTCCTCCTCCTCCTCCTCCTCCTCCTCCTCCTCCTCCTCCTCCTCCTCCTCCTCCTCCTCCTCCTCCTCCTCCTCCTCCTCCTCCTCCTCCTCCTCTTCCTCCACCTCCTCCTCCTCCACCTCCTCGGAAGAGGAGAGACGACGGGGTGAGAGGAAAAGGAAAAGAGAAAACAAGATAAGAAACAACAGAAGACAGACACAGAAACAAAAAGAAGAAAGAAAGGGTATAAAAAGAAAAGAGAAGAAGAGAAAAGAAGGAAGAAAGAGAACGAGGGCGTAGAAGAGTCTTCAGACAGAAATAAGAAAAAAACAATGATGTAATAATAGTAATAATAATAATGATAATAATAATAATAATAAAATAATATAATAATAAATAATAATAACAATAATAATAGTAATAATAATGATAATAACAATAGTAATGATACCAATGCTAATGATAATAATAAGAAGAAGAGGAAGAAAAAGAAGAAGAAACCGCGAGTTAAAAAAGAGGATCCAAGAGGAGTGTCACAACGAGAGGAATTGAATCGCTTTTAATAAAGGGATCGGCAGGCACTCGAGATGCATTGGGAAGGATAAACAAATGAAGGCAAGGCAGAGGGGAGAGAGG
>NC_061850.1:13840425-13842925 GCF_019202785.1 Penaeus chinensis | reverse complement strand
GTCCTCCCCCTTTAATCCCCTTATTTTTCCCTCCCCCTCTTTCTTCACCTCCTCCCCTTTTCTCGCTCTCTTTCCCCCTTTTCCCATCCTCTTCTCCTCTTCCCCCCTTCTTCATCCTACCGTTTTCCCCCTTTTCTTTTCGTCTTTCTCTCTTTCTCCAGCTCTCCTTCTCTTTCCCTTTCTCTTCCTCGCCCCCTTTCCGCCTCTCGCACCCTTTGCCCCCCCCCCCTCCCCCTCCCGATGATGTCACCTGAAGATGCCAAATTCAAACTCCTTAATTAACCTTTAATTACATGACCTTCAGAGCCGCTTTTTGCATGTTTCTTCCTCCTCCCTCTTGTCCTCGTGCATGACGCAACAACATCAGTAATGTCATGCACAAGAAACGCAAATGGCGTCCTTTTTCCTGCATTCTGATATCATATCGCGTTTTGGATTCAATTTATAATCACGGAGATGGTTAATTAAGTGGTGCACGGAGGGCAATTAGTGAGTGCGTGCGTGCGCGACGGTAATGTGCGTGCGCGTGTTTGGGTGATGTATGTGGACGTACACACACACACACACACACACACACACACACACACACACACACACACACACACACACACACACACACACACACACACACACACACACACACACACACACACACACACACACACACACACACACACACACACACACACACACACACACACACACACACACATATACACATACGTAGACGAACACAAGCGCGTGCTAAGTAGATAAGTTTGATGGATAGATATATAGATTGATAGATGAATAACTATCGAGCGAGAGATCGGTAGACATTTAAACGGAGAGACGCACAGACGTACAGGAAGATAACTTGTAAGGCAGATAGATGACTAGACAGACGGACAGACACAGAGATTAACAGACAAACAAACATAGACACACAGACACACATAAACACAGAACGAAATTTGAAAACTACACCTGATATGAACGAACCTTTCTTTAATATTTTAATAATTCTTTTTGACGTGTTCATTTCCTCGATCCTTTGGCATTAAAAACAATTTTATACATATTGAAAAAAAAAAAGTTTGATTAATCCGAGAGCGAATGAAATTCTCAATTAAATAAAAAACAACGATTTCCGCGGCTCGGAACAGGTGAGAGAATTAGTAATCTTTTAGCAAACAATTTTCCTATTTTATTTCGCACTTTGTCTCCATTCTCTGGATTTTATTTCACATTTCTCTCTTATTCCTGTTTTTATTTCTTCTTATATAGAATTTCATTGCCTTTAGTGATAGGTTGAGGAATATCTCGTTCGCTGTGAATTCATGTTCGAAACGCGTTTAAGTTTAGAATTGATGGCGTCTTTGTCAGCGAAATTGCCTTTAATACTCACAGAGGGATCGGCCGGTGGAAGGGACTTACCTGGAAAAAAGGAAAAAACGGATTAAATAAGCGAATGGGATAACACAGAATAGAATAAGATCAAAGTGGAGGATAACTTCACTACGGGAATTGCACAAACACATTAAAACAAATACAGCAACTGTCATAAAGCAGACAGAACAACAAAAATGTAGCAACAACGCATTAAAAAAATGCATTAAAAAAAGCAACATTTGATACGACATATAAACAAAACGTATGCATAAATCGCAAAGAAACAGTTGCATAAATCATAACAGAAATCCCACGATAAAAAAAAATACAACAATAAATACAACAACAACAGCAAATTCAGCAAGAACACAAGGAAAACAATAACAGCGACGCATCACAAACACACGGTAAAGACTACCACAGCAACAACACCGGAAACACAACCACAACGCAAAGACACAACGACAAAAACAAGAACAGCAAACACACAGCGAGAACGACTCAGGAGGACCAATTGTTTCCCGATGAACACATAACGTGCCTACAAGAACAAGAACATCTTATACTACAAATGTTTCAGCAAATACAAACAAGAGCAATAACAATAAATACACCAATAAGAACAACGACAAAAATAAGGGAACATAAATAATATAAAGAAAAGAAAAAAGAAAATGTTTTTGAGTGATCGGATATTAGACAAAGACAATCACATGGACATAGCATATACATATTACAAAAACAACAAAGACACAAGAAAAACACCAAGGGAGAACAAAAGATGAGGTAGGAGCAGTCTGAGACTAAACATTAAAAAAAAGGAAAACAAGAACGAAATAAAACAAAACAAAGACAACACAAAAACAAAGCTTAAATAAAACTGAAACAAAAACACCTGCAAGAACAAGAAAGGTGAGCTCGTTAAAAGCTCGTGAAAAAAAAAAATATTCTCAGGTGATCAGGACAAACACACTGATAAGAAAACAACAACGAAACATAACACAGCGAAAAATAACAACCGAATCCTCAAGAATATTAAGAGTAAGTAAGAAAAAGGATTCATTTGGAGGCGGAGGAGAGAGAAGCGGTTCCTTATTGAACTTAGAAACACGAAACCAAAAACGACAAT
>NC_061850.1:13831098-13837825 GCF_019202785.1 Penaeus chinensis | reverse complement strand
GTAACGGCAAGATTATTTTTTGTAAGCATCAGTAGGAAGAGTTTTGAGGATAATAATGACAGAAACATTCAGAATAATAATATTACTACTGCTAATAATAATAACAAAACAACAACAACAACAATACTACTACTACTAATAATAATAACAATAATGATAATAATGATAATGATAATGATAATAATAATAATAATAATAATAATAATAATAACAATAATGATAATGACAATAAAAGTAACAATAATCATAATAACAACAGTAATAATAATGATGCCATAATAATAATAAGTGATTATAATAATAACAGTGGCAATAGTGAAGATAATAACAATGATATAAACAAATAAGTAAATGAATGAACAATTCCACATCGCCTTCAAATTCGCAAAAGAACAATAACAAAAACAAAGGAAAAACACAAATCTAAACCACATACCAAACACACACACACAAAAATGTAAACACTAACAACAATAACAATAACAACAACAACAACAACAGCAAAACAACAACAACAATAACATAAAAAAAATAACACGAAATGTTCGTTTTGAAAATCGTTGCACTGGCCACGAGCGTCACTCCACAATGCAGACATCACCTCTGATTGACAGGGTGTGAACCAACACAAATATTGCCCACGCACATGCACGTCTTCATGCACACAGGGATGATGTAAGTGCCATCTATTATGAGACTGTCATGGTAGTAGAGAAGTGCGATTTGGCCCGAAGGAGAAAAAGAAAAGAGGGAGGAATGAGAGATGGATAAAGAGAGAGAGAAAATGTCTATATTTATCCCCGTAAGGTGTACTTACATTTTACACACACGCTTAAGAACGTGCGCACAGGTTTGTGAATAATACACGTAAAGATACACCCCCAAAAAATCGTAAAAAATAAAACATTACATAACAAAAAATAGATCTTACACATGAACCAAATAATGTATGAAAAAACACAGACATTCAGACACATTTTTTTAAAAACCCACACACATACACGCCCACAAAAAATCGGCACACATACCTGTACACACACACAAAATGCAGCCACACATAATAAAAAACAAACAAAAAAACAACCGTCAGGATACACCGACACACACGCACACACACACCTTAGACACGTGGAGGGGGCGTGTGTGGAAGCAGCGCCACCTGTTGACCGCGCGGAGGCACACACTCAGCTGACGGCCAAAACAAAACACTCGACTCAGGCAGGTCCTACTGGGGAGGGAGGGGGTTGCCGGTGCAGGATTTATTAGCTGGATTATGACCTCGTGGTTGGATTTTTTTCTTCTTGGGATTGGGGGTGAGGGAAGGGGAGGGGGATGCCTATATATAGGTTTATAGATACTGAATGGGCGCGTATGCATGCCATAGAGAAGATAGGAATGTATCCATATACGAATATCTAACCTTGAAGGAGGGGTGAAGAGGAAGGAAGAATAGGGGATGGAGATGAAGATATAGAAAAGGAGGAAAGAGAGACGAGAAAAAAACAAAGCAAAGACGACGAAAATACACACACACACACAAAAAATCGAAGGAAGAGGAAGAGGAAGCAGGACACAACCGAAATGATACAGAATGAATGATACAGGAAGGAAGAGAGGCAATAATGATAAAAAGGAGTAAGTAGGAAGTGCAGTTAAAAAAAAGAGAGAGAGAGAGAGAGAAAAAAAAAAAAACGGTGGGGATGGAAAGAGAGGAAGAAGGGGAGAGAGAGAGAGAGAGAGAGAGAGCAGTCAAAATTATTTCAATTTTCCCGCGTGTCTCAGCATGGATGATATATGGCGGGAGAATTTCTTGCTTCCGCTGATGATAATGAGTCTGTGATTGGAACTGCGATTATGGAAATCTCTTTTTTTCTCCCTTTTCTACCCCCTTTTATCTCTTTTTCCCTCGATTCGTCCCCATGCATTATCTTCACTTCTTTCATTCATTTCTTATCATTATCTTGATTCTTTGTTCTTTTTTTGTGGTCATTTCGCTGCTTCGAGGTATTCTCTTCTTCCTACATTTCATCAGAAAACTCTTTATCTCTATCATCTCTATATTTCTCTTTCTATAACTTTTTCTCTCTGTCCTCCTCCCTCTCTGCCTCCCTTCCCCCTCTTACTCCCATCTTCTTCCCTCTCTCCATTTCCCTTCCTCCCTTCCTCCCCTTCTTTCCCCCTCCTACTCCCCTCTCTCCCTCTCTTTCCTTATCCCTCTTACTCCCCTCCCCTTCTTTCCTTTCTCTCTCTCCCTCCCTCATTTCCTCTCCCTATCTCCCCCTCCCTCATTCCCTCTCTCTCCCTCCCTCCTTTCCTCTCTCTCTCTCCCTTCCCTCCTTTCCTTTCTCTCCCTCCTTTCCTCCTATCCCTCCTTTCCTCTCTCTTTCTCCTTCCCTTCTTTCCCTTTTCACCCTCCTTTCCTCCTCTCCCTCCTTTCCTCTCTCTCCCTCCCTCCCTCCCTCCCTCCTTTCCCCTTCCTCTCTCCCTTCCTCCTTTCCTATCTCTCCCTCTCTCCCTCCTTTCCTCTCTCCCTCTCTCTCCTTTCCTCTCTTTCTCCCTCCCTCCTTCCCCTTCCTCCTTTCCTTTCTCTCCCTCTCTCTCCTTGTATCTCTCTCTCCCTCCTTCCTTTCCTCTCCCTCCCCCTCCCTCTCTCCCTCTCCCACCCTTCCAACCAGGAAAAAAAACCAGATTAAGTCTCAGATAACAGGACAAGGAAGTGCCGTGATCTGCAAACACAAATGTCATCCTGTTACATATTCCTGTGAGCTCATCGCGTTGTGTAACCGATCGCCAGTGGACGCTCTCCTTTTTTTCCTTCCTATTTGTGTGCCCGGATATGTGGCCCAGGGAGTTAAGGAAGTGGATTTGCTTGTCTTTCTTGCTTGTTGTTGCTGTTGGAGTTGTTTCTTATTGTGTTTCAGTTTTGTTTTGTTTTTCATTTTTATCTATCTTGGCAATTTCTCTCTCTCTCTCTCTCTCTCTCTCTCTCTCTCTCTCTCTCTCTCTCTCTCTCTCTCTCTCTCTCTCTCTCTCTCTCTCTCTCTCTCTCTCCCTCTCCCATTCCACCCCGCCCCCTTAGATACAAAAATAGTCCAAATCAAAGAGATACGACCGACAATATAAAACTTATTATCAAAGGTATCAGAACACTTACATGAGCTTCTATTCACACAAGCACAAACCCACAAGCACGGTCCAGCACAAGCAGACAGGCAGACACGCACGCCTCATTATACACAAGCAATCACAGGCGAGGAGGCAGGTGAGTGAAGATGATAATATAATACGCCTCAAACCGGAAGTTGGTCTTGCAACACCCTACCCCTTCCCCCTCCCCCTCCCCCTCCTCCATGCCTTCTCCCCCCCCCTTCTCTCTCTCTTTAAAAAAAAAAGGGGGGGGGGGGGGAAATTCGGGAAAATAACGTCCTCTACAGATGGCAACACTGGTTTCAAGGTCACGTGATTATGGATTGTCTAATTAAAAAGTTATCTTTGCCCCCCCTCTCCCCTTTCCCTACCCCCCTATTTCTCTCCCTCCTCTCCTTCCCATTCTTATTCCAATAAATCAGTAATTTTGGGGAAGATTATATATAGAGAAGAGAGAGAAAAATAAAAAAGATGATGATAATAATAATAAATTCGGCATTATTTTGCGCCTGGGGAGGGGAAGGGGGTGGGGTGAGGGTTCCTATAAATCCTCTGGGGAGTTAGAGCAGAACGCATTAATTTTCCTTTTCTTCTATCTCTCCTTCCCCTTCTCATCCCTCCCCTCCCCCCCCCCCCCCCTTCCTCCTCCTCCTTCCTGCAATACTCTTTTCCCGTCTCTACCCCTACCCCCCACCAACCCCCATCCCCCCCCCACATCGACGTACCGAATCACAAAAAACAAAAACAAATACAAGAAAAGGAAAGCGAATTTTGGTGATAAGAAGCTCAGACAGATTTAAAAAACAAAAGGAGAAAGAGGTGGGTGAGGGAAAACGAAAGGGGGGGGGGGGGGAGAGGAGAATAAAGGATGGGTTGAGAAACAGAAATAAAAGATGGACAGAGATCAGGGAAAAATAACCTTTCAATATATCACACTAGGAATTAGAAACAGACGGCGAGAACAAACAGGGAATAAAAGAGAAAGAAAAAATAAGTGAATAATGGGGAAAAGAAAAGCTAAATAGATAACGAACGTAAACAGAATAGAAGAAGGGACGAGGATCTAGTTCAATGCGAAAGATAGAAAAAGAGATACGTAAAGGGTTAAGAGGAAAAATAGAAAGAGAAAGATTAATGGGAAAGAAGACAACCTGCAGGGGGCCAGGGTGTGGGTAGGGAGGGGGGGGTGAAGGGGAAGGAGTAGAGGAGGGGGAGGGGGAGGGGCGGTTCGGGGCAAGGGGGAAGGGATTGAGGGAGGGCAGGGGGAAGAGAGTGAGGGAGGGCTGAGGGAAGAGACTGAGGGAGGGCAGGGAGAGAGAGTGAGGGAGGGAAGGGGGAAGAGAGTGAGGGAGGGCAGGGGGAGGGAGTGAATGAGGCGAGGGGAAGGGAGTGAGGGAGGGAGGGGAAGACAGTGAGGGAGGGCAGGGGGAGGGCGTCGAGTGGAGAGGGTCTTCAAGCAGCGAGTGAACGACTGGTCTGTGCTGTTTCTTAACCTTGAGGAAACTCCCCAAAGGCAAAAGTTCTGTTTCCTTGAAGCGGGCTTGCGTGCGCTCGTCCGCCTTCATTCGTCATGTTAGAGCTTTTCTGTTTCTTTACTGATCTTCGTTTTGTACTTTTTTTTCTTTCTCTCTTTATTATGATGGAGAGGGGCGATAGATAGAGGTAGAGAGAAAAAGCGAAAGATTCGAAGGTATATGGAATATAGAGAGTAGTGGATAGATAGATAGCTAGATAAATAGACAGACAGATAGATAGATAGATAGATAGATAGATAGAGAGAGAGAGACAGAGAGAGAGAGAGAGAGAGAGAGAGAGAGAGAGAGAGAGAGAGAGAGAAAGCATATGTTGAGAGAACAGCAAAACGTCAAGCATTTTTTTCTCACGGTACAGTTGACCATGTGACTTCAAACGTAATTTCCGTGTTCGTTACATACCGGCACTTCGGAATTTATGAACATAAAACAAATGTATTATTCGAAAAAACAACAAATCGAAGAGTAAACTGTATGGCACATGAAAGTTTATATGTTAATTAGATGCAAGCAATATACACGAGTGAACGGACTGCCGCCCACACTCCTCCCCCCCCTCACCTCTCACCCCTTCCCTCCATCCTCCTTCTCCCCTCTCACCCCTTCCCTCCATCCTCCTTCTCCACTCCACCCTCTTCCTCCCTCTTCACCCTCCAGCCTCTCTCCCTCACTCCTTTTGCTCCTCCACCCACCCACCCTCATCTTTTGCTTTCCCTCCCCCTTATTTTTCCCTCTCGTTTTTCCCCTGAATACCTTCTCTTTCTCCATTCCCACTCTCTCCCCTCCCCACTTCCTCCTCTTCTGCTACTGTTTCCCCCATCCTCCTTCCACTCCCCGTCACAGTCCTCCTCGTCGTCCTCGTCCTCCTCCTCCTCCTCCTCCTCTGCCACCCTGCCCCCCATCCTCATCCTCCTCAGCTACCCCCACCCCCCTCGCCGTTCTTCCTTCGTCACAAAAGCAACATTCCAGAATGAGTCATGGATCAGCTGGACACTGCGGACACCACTGCCAGACGTCACTCACTCTCGGAAAAACAGCGAGCACCATAAAACACGTACATAAACATACACGTGTAGATCCGTGCACGAATAGTTTACCTGCGTTTTTATTTCCTCTTTTTTCTCTCTCTCTCTTTCTCCTTATTTTCGTTGATGTTATTGTTAATTTTATATATTGTATTTCATTCTATACGCAGATCAAAAAATGATGACCTGCTTTTCAGCTGACATGCTCTACGCAATAGTAAAATTAAATTCCTTTTTTCAATTTCTTTTTCCTCGTGGAAGATATACCACCTGTTGACATAATGATGTGAAAATCAAACATGGCGGTTAAAATCCCACAAATTAAATTAATAAAAGTTATTAGTGAGGGAGAGAAATCGAACAAGAACTGAACTTGTCTTACTTTCCAATAAATAATTTGTTTAATTAAGTTTTCTTTCAAAATAGTGCATAGTATGATAAGAACTGAAGAGAGAGAGAGAGAGAGAGAGAGAGAGAGAGAGAGAGAGAGAGAGAGAGAGAGAGAGAGAGAGAGAGAGAGAGAGAGAGAGAGAGAGAGTCGGACAGACTGAATGAGAGAGTGGTTTAGATAAAAGCGAGAAAATATAAATGAAAAAAAAAAAAATCGAAGAAAGCCTAATAAAAACAAAACAAAAGAGGGATAGACACAACGTGAAGTTCCGACTTCTCTTCATAGTTACTCATCTTCGTAACTATCTCTAGTTAGGTTCTCTAAAAGCGCTGGTTATCTAGTTAGGTTCTTCAAAAGCTCTGGTTCTCTAGTTTGGTTCTCCAAAAAACGCACTGGTTCTTTGGTTAGGTTCTGCAAACACGCTGGTTCTCTAGTTAGGTTCTCGTAATACTACATAACGAGCTCATTACGACTCACAAAGAAAGTCTTCAGTTTCTTGGTGGCTTATTAACACAGCATACATCGTCTTCTTTCGTTCCTAATGACTCAATTATGATTTTTTTAGATGCTTTTTGGGAGGTCAAAAGGAGTCGATGGAACCCGTGACAGGAGCATCAAGTCCTCAAAACAAT
>NC_061850.1:13816098-13818598 GCF_019202785.1 Penaeus chinensis | reverse complement strand
TGTCCGGTGTTAGCTCTCTTATCTCTCTTTCGGATTGTTTTCTATTGCGTTGTATCTCCTTTCTTTATTATAATTATTGGTGTTGGAATTGTTTAGTAATGTTATTATTGCGTTTCATCTACATTTTTAATATTAATATTTATCTATTTCTCATCTCTTTCATCTGTTTTCTTTTTCTTTTCTTTCTTTTTCTATTAATTTTTGTCGGTGGAATTATTGGGTATTTAATTGAGGAGTTATTATTTCTGTAAAATGCGTTGTTGGATTCCATTATCTGTGATTTCACTTAATTGATATGCCCTAATTTGGTAAGTAATTTCATTTCATGAATGCGATTATCTACAATTATATCATTATATGTATATTATATTAAATACAGTATATAGGATTATATATATAGTGTTACAAGTAGATTGAGCTTAATGCTGTAATGTTATGTAATATCGAGTTAATTCCCTAAATCGAAATTAAGAAACACCGTCATTTCAAAAAATATATATATATATATATTTTCTTCTTTATCCCCCCTCTACTAAAGATACACGCGAAACACCACAGAACAAATACAAATGATTCGGTTCGGAAATCTTCTTTCAACAACCTCTTCAACAACCCCCCCCTCCCCACCCATCCCTACCCCATCCTCTATTCCTTCCCCTTCCCCTTCCCCTTCCCCTCCCCCTCTACAGAGCCCGGCCTCCTAACCCCACCTCCCATTCCACCCCCACCCCACCCTGAGGCAACCTGCACTCTCCCACGGCGGGAAAATTTCACCCTCTCGACTGCAGGTGTTGCGACGCGTTGCACACCTTGCAGGCTCGCAAACAAACACACGATACACAAACACGCGATGCACAAACACAGCGCAGGCACGCATAGACACAAACACACAACTTTACACATATTAATACAGGACATACACACAACGCACATACATAATGCATACACTTGCCGCAAGTTTACTAGCAACAAATACAACATAAACTAAAAGGGAAAAACACACACACACGTAAGCATTAAAATCCACACAGACGCAAACACACATACGAACACACAAACTTCGACGTAAATAGAAACACAGCTCAAACATACAACAATAATACACAACAAAGGCACACATTCACGATATTATATACAACGCAAACACTACATAACCACACAGGCAAATGCAGGAACACACCGTAACACTCAATTACAGATGGGAAATGCACCCGATATTATTATCATTGTGTCTTTTTTCTACACGATGAAAGAAGAACACACAGTAGCAGTAATAATCTACGTAGAAAAAGGTATGAATATGAATGAATATCTTCACAGCACAAGAGATATATTTCTGACATAGTTCTGACGAAGATTAGATTCGAAACCGGTCGAATATCTTGCGCTGGGAACGTATTCATTCTCATTCATACCTTTTTATATACATTTGTCGCCAGGAAAACTGTATCTCGTTTTTTTTTTTTCTGTTGACATAACGGTCGTGCTCTACATAGTTTTTTTCATTTTTATTTCTGCGTTAAGTACAGGCACCCAGACGAGTACTCCCTTTCACAAACAGAGCTAGAGCATACGAAATATATAATTTTGTATTTATGTTTTTCTCTTTCTTGCTGTGGCTCTTTTATGTGTTTCTTTACTTTATCATTCATGAAAGAGCATACACAGATAAAAAAATTCGTTAAATGAGGATTACATTGGCGTAGATTTTGTCTCTCTCTTTTCGTAAGGTTTATGCTTGTGTGTGTGTTGTTCCATGCGCACGCATGGAATTTTTAAATATATATATATTTGTTTTCGTTTTGTTCGTTCGCCTGTTCGTTTGTGTATTTGCCATTCTCATTCTTCCCGTTTCCTATCTCTCTCTCTCTCTCTCTCTCTCTCTCTCTCTCTCTCTCTCTCTCTCTCTCTCTCTCGCTCTCTCTCTCTCTCTCTCTCTCTCTCTCTGTTATCTTATATTTAACCTATTTATTCATTCGTCCACAGAAAAAAGCAAGAACAGGAAGCGAAGAAAATGAAGAACAGAAAAATATAAAAGGAAGAGAAAGAATAGATAAAAAGAGAGAGGAAATATTTGATAAAGGAAATGACATTTAACATAAATAAATGAAAAATGAATAGAAGGAGAGGGCGGTGGAAGAAGTAGTTAGAAGAAAAGGGAAAAGGAAGTGACCTTTGACCCCTTGTCCTCTCCCTCCCTTCGCTCTTTCCTATTCATTCCCTTCTCCCTTTCTCCCTCTTCGCTATGCCTTCTTCAATGTTGTTTTATGATTACCCTTATTCTTACCTTTCTTATCTGTTTATTTTAGTAATGTTCTTGGTTTCGTATATTCTTTATTCCTACGTTTCTTCCTCGTTTTATACATATCTTATTCGCTATTACTTATATCGTGTTTAATTTATTCATTTATTCCTTTTTTTTAAATACATCCTCTCCCCGCATCTATCCACATACAAACATGACTACATCTCTCCCTCCCCCCCCCCAAACTCCCTCCCA
>NC_061850.1:13796203-13798703 GCF_019202785.1 Penaeus chinensis | reverse complement strand
TCTCTTCCTCCTCCTCCCCCTCCCCTCTCTTTCTCCTCCTCCTCCTCCTCCTCCTCCTCCTCCTCCTCCTCCTCCTCCTCCTCCTCCTCCTCCTCCTCATCTTCCTCTTCCTCCTCTTTCTCTTCCTCTTCCTCCCCACTCCCATCTATTTTCCTCCTCCTCCTCCTCCTCCTCCTCCTTCTCCTCTTTCCCAATCTCCTCCAATTCTTCCTGCTCCTCCTCCTTCTTGTCCTCCCTCCCCCCCTTGCGCCGACTTGAATAGCAAGTATCATTTATTAAAACCTGAAGGTATAGGTGGCTATCTCCCGTGTTTGTTTACATTAACTTTCTTAGCTGCGTGTAAGTGGACTGTATGTATACTGTCTGTGTGTATGTATAGGCCTACAGGTATTTGTGTTATGTATGTGTGAATGAGTGTCTTTGTGTGTGTAGTGTGTGTGTGTTTAATCCAGGTAGGTTCCCAGGTGCAGTTAGGTGCAATTCCGTGTCATCAAGACTGCAGATGGGTTGAACTCATCACGCAAACAGCTGAATAGCGGTTGACTTTGTAATTAACAAAGAAGCAGGTCGAATGGTTGGCTGGTTTAGGGTTAGAAGGACTAGTGACAAAGTGAAATTCTTTGTTATGATAATGATTGTTAATGATGATAACAAGGTAATGATGGTAATAATGATGTTAATGATAATAATAAAAATAACAATGATAATAGTAGTAATAATAATAATAATAGAAATAATAATGATAATAACAATGCTATCAATAGAAGTAATAATGATAATGATAATGATAATACGAATGAAAATAATACAAATAATAATAACACCGCCATAACGAATCTCCGTTGCAACTGCTCTGCAAAAAGAACATCACGACACCATATGTAACTGTAACTATCTGTGGCATTGACTTAATTACGCTCCTCCGCCAACAAGGTCAATCTTTTAAAAGTTGCACAAAGTGGCAAAATGCTTGTCATATTGCAGGATAAATTTGCATGTTCTTTAATTCTCATCTTTGGATTTATTCTTTATTTGTTTGCCTATTCTTATCTATTCATATACTTAAAATTTTGCGATTCCTGATCTAATGAATATTCATTATTTATTATCAACGTGATATATAGATTGATGAATAAATTTATATCTATCAGATAGATAGATACTCGTATGGTCGGGCCTTGCACAATTTTAACAATCTTATAAATGATCTGAACTGAGCTGTTTTGTATATGAAAAAAAAAATATATATATATATATATATATATATATATATATATACACATACTTACTTCGCTACCTATTTACCTTTTTTTTGGTATAGTACTTTCTAAAAATTATTTTCAAACTTTAGTATTGCTAACGTTTCTCTGTCATTGAAAAAATATCCATCTATCATGTTGCATCGTTATTCCTAAATAGCTAGTGGCTGAATAAGCATCATAATTATTGTTATTTTTATCATTCTTTCCACAACCTTCAGGCTGAAAATAAACAATTCTCTCCGTCTTATTTTATTTTTTTTTTTTTTTTTTTTTTTTTTTTTTTTTTTTTTTTTTTTTTTTTAAGAATGGATAATTAAGTTAAGAATATTAATGGAAGAATATAATTGATAAAAGAGGGATGTAAAAGGCTATTAATTACTTGCTTGGGGATCGATTGCCAATTAACCCGAAGATTTTATGTCAATTAGAGGTTAGGGACTGATTGATTAGCATATAAATATTTTTTTTTTCGTGGTTTGTTCTATTTTCTTTCTTTCTTTTTTTAGTTTCTTAATTTCCCTTTGATTCGCTGCAGTTAGGTTATCATTATTAATAGTCATTTTTATCATGATAGTCTTTATATGTATTTTGCGCCGTCAAATTTATATTCTTTTTCTTTTCTTTCTTTTCTTCTTTTTTCTTCTTCTTTTTTTTCTTCTCCTTCTATTTTTCTTCCTCTCCTTTTTCGTTTTCTTTGAATGTGATGGTCTTTGGAAGGAGATGTATGGAATATGATATGTTTTTCTATTTGTATTTTCATTACTCTCTCTCTCTCTCTCTCTCTCTCTCTCTCTCTCTCTCTCTCTCTCTCTCTCTCTCTCTCTCTCTCTCTCTATCTATCTATCTATCTCTCTACCTCTCTCTCTCTCTCTCTCTCTCTCTACCTCTCTCTCTCTCTACCTCTCTCTACCTCTCTCCCTCTCTCCCTCTCTCCCTCTTTCCCTCTCTCCCACTCTCCCTCCTAACCCCATCCTCCCCTCTCCCTCTCTCTCACTTCTCTCCCCCATTCCTCATCACCCTTTCAATTATTTCCTTCTTCTCCTTATTTCCAACCCTCCCCCCCCACCCCCCACCCCACCTTCCACCCCCAATCGATCCCGTGTCATGTTTCTCAGCTGCTTTCACACGGAAGTTAATTAGGCCTCTCCAGGTGTGTGTGTGTGTGTGTGTATCCACCCTTGCGAGTGCATGACACCGGGCAATGCAGTTCTGACACCTGACACCTAGCATGACACCTT
>NC_061850.1:13786203-13788703 GCF_019202785.1 Penaeus chinensis | reverse complement strand
CCAACTTTGATTTTCACTCTCTCTCTCTCTCTTACACCCCCTTCTCCACATTTTTTTCTTCTTCCCTTCCTCTCCCCTCTCCACATTTTCAATTCTTTCCCTCCTCCCTCTTTTTCATATTTTCTCTTCTTCCCCTCCTTTCCCCTTTCCACATTTTCTCTTCTCCTCTCCCCTCTCTACCTTTTCTCTTCCCCTCCCCCCTCTCCACATCTCTTCTTCCCCTCCGCCTCCCCTTCCCCTACCGCCAGCCTCAGTCTTCCCCATCTACTCCCGCGCTTCCTCCCTCTCCCCCCACCCCTTCTCTTCCCCTCCCCCATCCCTTCTCTCCTCCTCCCCCACCCCTTCTCTCCCCCTCCCCCTCCCCTTCTCTTCCCCTCCCCCACCCCTTCTCTTCTCCTCCCCTTCTCCTCTCCTGCCCCCCTCCCCCCCAACACCTACTGCCTCGTGACCCTCCGCCGGAAGCAAGAAACGGAGCGAGTGACTGACCTGTCATGACCCGCGTAAAATGTAGGGAGGAGGAAGGGGTAGGGGAGGGCGGAGGGCGGAGGGGGGGGGGGTGAGGGTGAAGGCGAGGGTGTAGTTACGACACGAGACCAAGTTATTATCTATCTCATTCCTGTCTATTTGTCTATCTGTTTATATGTACTGTTAGATAATAAAAAAGAAGGAAATATTGCGTGAAAATTGAGTAAATTGAGACAATCATTTCAAGTTCACGTTTTAGGTTTTAAATTAGGTTGTTAAGCAGTTTGGGTTTTTGGTCTTAATGATGATGACAGTGATCACGATAGCATAATAGCGGTCATTGCGATCCCTGGTTTGCTAATGATAGTTTTGATAGTGATTATGTTACGAATAATGTTGCAGAAATGATAGTGCTGATAATGACGATAAAAAATAATGGTGATAGGGATGAAATTACGAGTACTTTTTGTAGGCCTAACTAAAGCGATTATAAATATGTATGTTACTGATTGAAACTCCCATCTCTTTTTATGAATTTGTTCATTTCGTGATATATTTGTACAAAAACCTTTTGTTCAACGACACGTTTATGGATATTGCTCAATATTTTTATATGACTCATCCATTTCACCAATATCCTTCAATTCACATTGATATATCTATAACCATTTGCTCGTTCATTCATAAAACTCTGATTTATGTGTCCAACTGAAATGACATATCCATCCATTCACTCATTCATTCATAAATTCGGTTAAAAATCCATTCAGGGGTTTGTTTACAAGCGAAAGTGGGCGGAGCGTATCCTATGGCGGTTAGAATTTCAAATGCAAGCAATATGTTTATTTATTTCTTCTGCGGCTGATGGGGATGGATTTTATGCACCAGTCGTGGGTGTTATTTTTGTTCATTTTCATAACGAGTCTGTCTTCTTTTTTTTTATTATTATTACGACCGTTGTTATTTTTTGTTGGTTTTTCATAATGGTATTTTTTTTTTTTTATTATTGTTTTTCTTTATTCATCTCGTTCGCACAAACTGCTTAATTTTTTTCTTAGACCTCTTTCTGTTCTTAAGAGTTGTTTTTTTTGACAAAGGGATTGAGAAAATCGCCTTTACGTTCAAGGAAGTCCTCCCTTGTAAGGCTGCTGCAAATCCTTTTTGTGGGACTTGAAAGGCCGTTTGATGTGCCGCTGAGAGAAATGGAAAAGGATAAATGAATAAGCGTATATCTATCTATCTATCTATCTATCTATATATATATATATGTGTGTGTGTGTGTGTGTGTGTGTTTCATAATATATTTATTTATTTTTTTATTTATAAAACATATATGTGCATATAAATAGTAATAAAACAAAATTTTATTATTTTGCAAAGTAAAATATTAACATATATTTTGGGGTGTACATATTGTGTGTGGTGTGTGTGTGGTTTTGTGTGGTGTGTGTGTGTGTGTTTATTTATATATATAATATATATTTATACATATATACATATATATTTATATATACATATATGTACATATATATAAATATAATATATATATATATATATATATGTGTGTGTGTATATATGTGAATGTATTTATGTATTATAAAAGTTTCACATTAAACACCTTACTATATTATCATCATTAGAAGCACTGATCCAATCTTATCATAAATCTTAGAAACAACAGTAGTAAAACCAAACATCACCATTATTATCAACAAACTCATCCCTTTATGCACATTCCCTCTTCGTTTTTTTTTTTTTTTCTTTTCTTTTTCTTCTTCATTTCCACTAAAATCGATCTTTCTCCCTCAAGCAATAACACAGGAAACACACACATACCTGCGGGCTTGTTGGTCTAAAGACATTTCGGGCGTGTGGATCTGCGTGTTTATTTTTTGGGGTGATGGTCGTTGTTTGGGGAAAAAGGAAGGGGTTTGAGGGTTATGTGTTGCGGGAAATGGGGGTGGGAGGAGTGGTTGAGGAATGGCTAGGGAAGGGAAGGGGTGATGGACGGGTTGGAAGGGTATGGTGGTTAAAA
>NC_061850.1:13781393-13786103 GCF_019202785.1 Penaeus chinensis | reverse complement strand
TTTCCGTTATTTCTGTGGCCTCTTCGTCCTTACTGTATTAGGGCACAAATGTAGACACAGCGCATCCACATAAGCATATAGACACACGCTTATGCATATACGCACACACGCACGCACGCACGCACCCACCTACACACAACACACACACACACACACACACAAACACACACACACACACACACACAACACACAACACACACACACACACACACACACACACACGGACAAAAACACACTGCACACGCACATACACACACACACACACACACACACACACACACACACACACACACACACACACACACACACACACACACACACACACACACACACATACACACACACACGGACAAACGCACACACGCACATACGCAGATACGCGCAGTGCAGTACTTGCGCTCATGGAGGGAAAGGGTGAGTTAGTAACCAGGAAATGCCTCATGAATGGCCTTTATTGTCATGGGATGTACTGCCTATGTCCTTTCCTCTGTCCTTTCTCTGCGTCATTTTCTGTCTGTCTGTGTGTGACTGTCTTTCTGTCTGTCTGTCTGTTTGTCTTAATCTCTCCCCCCCCTCCCCTCTCTCTCTTTCTCTCTCTCTCTCTCTCTCTCTCTCTCTCTCTCTCTCTCTCTCTCTCTCTCTCTCTCTCTCTCTCTCTCTCTCTATCTATCTATCTATCTATCTATCTTTCTATCTATCTACTTGTTTTTTTTTTTTATCTCCCTGCCAGACTTCTTTTCTCCTTCTTCCTCGTTTTCCCCTCAGTTTCCTCTATCCGCTTTCTTCAGTAGGCCTAAGCAATCTCCTGCTCACACTTTCTCACGCCTTGCTTCTCTCCCCCTCCCTCACCCTCTCCTCCCCTTCTCTCCCCTCACTTCCCCTCTCTCCTCCTCTCTCCTCCCCTTCTCCTCTCCTCTCCTCTCCCTTCCCCTCTCCTCTTATCTCCCTTCTTCTCTCATCTCCCGTCTCCTCCTCCCTCTCCTCCCCGTCTCTTCTCCTGTCCCATTCCCCTCTACCCCTCTTTTCCCCTATCCTCATCTTCTCCTCTTCTCCTCTCCTCCCCCTCCCTTCTCCTCCTCTCACAACCAAAGCAAGAAAGGGAAAACCAGCCGCGTGTTTTCCCCTTGATTTCCCCTCAGGACCGTTCCGTGAGGGGATTGGAAGCCGATCAGGTTCCTTGTGGATTAAACACGCCCCTTTCCTTCACTTGGTATTCTCCCCTCTCTCGCCTGTCTATTTATTTTTTTCTTTTTTTATATCTGTCTATCTACATTTCCAGCTATATCTTTCTATTTACCTTTATGTCTGTAATTATTATATATGTGTTTCTATCTGTATCCATTTATCAGCTTTTCTTTATATTATATATATATATCTTTCTATCTATCTGTTTGATATAACTATATATCTATCAATACTTACGTTTGTATCTATCTATTTACTCTATCCATTTATCTAATTCCATCAACTATCTATCTACCTACCACTATATCTATCGCATTTATCTATACGCCTGTTTGTCTGCCTACTTTTCATTTATAAACCTATATCCATCTACCAATCTATTTATATATCCACTTACCTGTTTGTCAGTCTAGCTGTCTATATCTATCTCTGTCACCGAATTTTCTCTACCTTCCTACCTATCTATCTGCCTACCTAGTTATTCACCTTCTCCCTCTCTTCCCTTTCCGTTTTCAGAAATGGCTATTTTGTATGTCACGAGAAAATCTATGGCAGGAGGGGAAGGGAAAGGTCGGGGTGTGAGGGGAGGAGGAGAGTTAGAGGGGGGAGAGGGGAGAGGGGAGAGGGGAGAGGGGAGAGGGGAGACTGAAAAGGAGCGGAGGTTCAACAGGGTATTTAAACCTGTGGTTGGCCTGGCGTGTCGCTTTAAAGCTGTGAGGGGTTATGGTAGACGAATGAAGGAGGCGGGAGGTGTGGGAGAGAGAGAGGGGGGGGGGGAGAGAGAGAAAATGGGAGGGAGAAGGAGGACGAGAAAGAGAGAAAGAGGAAGGCGAGATAGAGAACGAAATAAGGAGAGGGAGAGAAAGAGCCGGAGAAAAAAAGGGGGGGGAGGGAATTCAGAAAGAAAGAAACACAGACAGAAAAAAAAAATGAATCCAAAAGTAAGAAAGAAGAAACAGAAATAACCAAAAAGAAAACTAAACAGGTAGAGACTGACCACCGAGTATCCCACAGCCTCTCGCAACCACAAAGCCACATAATGAACCAATCCTCCTATATACTAAAGCACTGGGCACTCCATAAGTAGTAAGTCATTAGCCTAGAGGATGCCACACGTAATTAGTATTTCATAATTAATTCCTTTGGGGGATGTTGTTGCTGGAAATGGTGTGCGAATGAATCAAGAGGTAAGGCATATATTGGGAAGAAGGAAAATTAGAAGAATTAAGAGATTTTGATGGTAAAAGGAAAGATTAAGAAGAAATCCAAACATTAGAAAAAATAGAGAGACAGGAAAAAAGATCAACGAAAATGTACATGACATCAGGCAGACATCAGTAAGATAAACAATAGAGGAAAATGTTAAAACAAACAACTTTGGAAATGGGAAAAGAGAGGGAGAAAGAGAGGGAGAGAAAGAGAGAGAAAAAGATAGAGAAAGAGAAGGGAGGGAAGGGAGAAGGAAATGAGGAAGAGATAGAGGGGGGAGGAGAAGGAGAGAGAGAGAGAGAGATAGAGAGAGACGTTGCCCGATTACGCAAAGCCGGTGAGGGCAGAGAGGTGGCTTACTTATCAGCGTTGCATCATCGACTGTACCTGCCTCTTTCTCTCTTTTCTGTTTCCTTCTCTTTGCTCTTTCTTTGGTTGTCTTTCTTGATTTGGTCAATTCTCTTTGTATCCTTCTCTCTCTCTCTCTCTCTCTCTCTCTCTCTCTCTCTCTCTCTCTCTCTCTCTCTCTCTCTCTCTCTCTCTCTCTCTCTCTCTCTCTCCCTCCCTCCCTCCTTCCCTCTCTCTGTCCCAGACAAGCCACAGGTGGAATAAATATGTAAATAGGGGAGAGGTTTGGAGGAGAAGACACGGTTTTGAGTTTTATGTGAGAAGTCTATAAGGGTGGATTTTGCTTCTTGAGTTCTTGTGTATGACTGTGATTGTTTTTTTGTTTTATTTTTGTTTGTTTTTGTAATTAATACATAATTTGTTTAAAAGCAATGCAAAGTTTGGATTAGAGGAAGATATTACTGCTTAAGGAAAAACATTGAAGGCTAGAGAGATGAAGAGACAGATGCAGAAAAAGATGAAGAAACATAGAAACGCAAAGAGAGAGGGAAATAGAGAAAGTGAGAAATGGACATAGAGAGAAAGAGAGAGTGAGAGCGAGAGAGAGAGAGAGAGAGAGAGAGAGAGAGAGAGAGAGAGAGAGAGAGAGAGAGAGAGAGAGAGAGAGTGAGAGAAAGAGGGAGAAAGAGAGAGAGAGCAGCCGAAAACGCGCCGAGGGCCAGAGGGCGATCTCGTAAGGCGAACCCATTCCGAAAGCTAATTTCCCTCCAGCTCGGTCTGGGACCTTCACCCAGGGCCGCCTGTTGCCAGCCCGGTTGCCAGCGCCGCTACCTGCTGATTCGCCCGCTTATTTGGTCACCTGCTGCCCGCCTGCTGCTCTTGATGTCGCTGTTGATCTTTCGGCGCCCTTCGTCACCTGCTTGCCCCCTCCCCCCCCCGGTTGCCATTTACGCTGGTTCGCCGGGTTGCTACATTGCCTCTTCTCACGGACTGTGTGGCCACGAGTAATGATCAGGCAGCGGCGACGACGTGGTGCATGGCGGCCCGGGCCTAGTCATGCACTGCAGTTCGTTCACGCTATTGATCACGCCGGCGTCGTCCCAGGCAATGAGAGTCATGCAGAGCGGCATCATGCAGCAGCAGCAGCAGGTGGTGACCCTCGCCACGCCCTTCTTCCGGAACGCGACGGTCATGCGCCGACGGCCATGCGGTGGTCATGCGCCGGTCGTTGGGAGGCGAGTGAAGAGTGAAGGCGTCGAGGGGATTCTTTCGAGACAGAATCATCGCCGAGAGAGAAAGGAGGGAATTTCGAAAAGTTGTTGCAATAATCGGTGAACTTCCATTAAATAAATAGATAGATAGATAGATAGATAAATAAAAACACTACGCACAAAAGGGTTTTAAAACGCCAGAAGATATGAAGAAAAAAAAAACGCGAAAATCCCAGACTAAATTCTTTCTTCCGAAACTGCGAGCAATGATGGAATCAATACATGCTTAATTGATTAACTAATGTCGAGCGGATAACAGGCGCCAACTCAACCAGTGCTTTTATTTTCAGAATGTTTGAAACTAATGCAAAGGTCGGATATTTGTTTCCCATGTCTTTGCCTTCCTGACTATTGCTTAGCTATTCCTCCCTTGGTAAAATTTACTTACCACGTTACATGTAAATGATTTAGGTGAGATAAACATAGACAGGATGTATAGGCTTATGGGCAGTATATTAGGCATATGACAAGATATATAGACATTTAGTGAGATATATAGATATATAGACTTATAGATATATATATGCATATAGATAGGATATATGTATATGTATATAGACAGGATAATATATATGTGAATATGTAAGTAGAGTATATAGTTGAATGCGTATAATATAAAGGTCAATAAATAATCGGATAAAATTGATAAATAAACGGAAGGAAAATCTGAGTAGAATACCAAACCAATATCTAATAT
>NC_061850.1:13766393-13776393 GCF_019202785.1 Penaeus chinensis | reverse complement strand
ACACACACACACACACACACACACACACACACACACACACACACACACACACACACACACACACACACCTAAACACTCGCACAAGAAACAAAAACTGCATCCCGGCAACTAATGGCTATCACCCACAACAGAAAACGAAGAAAACAAGACAAAAAAATCTAATTTGACCACCCCAGCACGGCCGCAAGTGTGTCTAACTTGCTATAGATTAGCAGAGTTAGTTAGCTGCTCTTTCTCGCCCTGTTGCTAGCTTCCCGTTTTCTTTGAGGCTTGTTATGTTTTTGTTTTGTTTGTTTAATGCTTAGTTTGTTCGTTTTATGCCGCATATTCGCATTTTTGTACAGATTTTTGTGTTTGTGATTTGGTTTGTTGTTGTTTTGGGTTATGTGTTAATTTTTTGTTTGTTTGTCGTGTGTTTTTTCTTTTTATTTGATTGATTTTTCAACGCTTATGTATCTATTTATTCGTCCATTTATATATATATTTTTTATTGTTCGGTTGTTACTGGTATGATTCTGTCGTTGTTTTGTAATTTTCTTTTCTGGTGTGTTTTTGTTTTACCATATGCTACCGTTATTTTATATTATTATTCTGTATCATTTCTTAAGTAATTTCTATATCTGAATCTAGATTTTTTTTTTCTCTCTTTTCTCGAGACTTCTCATTTCCATGTTTAGCTTTCTGTTGTGGTTTTGTCACCGCTTGGAATTATTTTGTTTTTGTTTTTTATCTTTCTCTCATACTTTACTGTGTTTATTTTCAACCGTTCATGTCGACATTTCTCTCGCCGACTTTTTTTTTTTTTTTTTTTTTTTTCATCTTTTTGTATACGTCTCTTCTCGAACCTACAACTTCATGCAGCTGATTTATATCACTGACACTTTTATCTTTCAAAGTTCAGCCAAGCCGTACGAACACAACTTCAGGCATCAGTTAACTCCCTATCCATGTCCTGTTGGCAACGTGTCACCCGCGCTTGCAAGCAGACCAAATGGCGTTTGTTAAGGCATATCGCATGTTGCTGCTTGCAGACACGACGTCGGTGTCAACCTCATTCCCATCCTTCGCTCTGAAATCTATCGCAGACCGACAGTAACAGGATCTTCGGGTTATCCTACGCCCTCTGTCGGTTTGTTTGTCTGTCTGTCTGTTTGTCTGGCTGTTTCTGTCTGTCTGTTTGTCTGGCTGTCTCTGCCTGTCTGTCTGTCCCTATCTTTCTTTCTCTTTCTTTCTCTCTCTCTCTCTCTCTCTCTCTCTCTCTCTCTCTCTCTCTCTCTCTCTCTCTCTCTCTCTCTCTCTTTCTCTCTCTCTCTCTCTCTCTCTCTCTCTCTCTCTCTCTCTCTCTCTCTCTCTCTCTCTCTCTCTCTCTCTCTCTCTCTCTCTCTCTCTCTCTCTCTCTCTCTCTCTCTCTCTCTCTCTCTCTCGTTGTGTGTTCGTGCGAGTGCATTTGGTGTTGTTCAGGCTTCTATGTACTGGCAGAGGGGCGTGTGCAATTGTGCAAACGGACTGGGGAATGTCCTAACCAAGGCGAGATGAGAAGTTCATTCACGCACATGCATAGATACACACGTGCACAAGCGCGCAGCACACACACATACACACACACACACACACACACACACACACACACACACACACACACACACACACACACACACACACACACACACACACACGCACGCACGCACATGTATGTATGTATGTGTATTGTTACTCCCCGTTTCATACCCTCGGCTTCCAACTTTATTACTGACAATAGATCTCATTTTTCCATTTCATACTAGTACTTTTCATTTCACGTCTTTTCTGCATTTCCTCGCCATCATCTTTCATCCTGAGTCGTACATAAGAAAGTGGGTTGCTTTCTAATAATATTTGGAACCATTAATATCATGAAATAAAGAACCCATTTATTACGTACTGCGTGTCGTTTTATCATTTCTCTTCTGCTGGGCTGCTTATCCAGTTATTCCGTCCTCTTTGACCCTAAGTGACAGCTAGATAAGTTTAGTGAGAGTGAGAGTGAGTAAGAGGAGAGAGAGAGAGAGAGAGAGAGAGAGAGAGAGAGAGAGAGAGAGAGAGAGAGAGAGAGAGAGAGAGAGAGAGAGAGAGAGAGAGAGAAAGCCATAGAAAAGAAAAACGGAGAAAGAGAGAGAAAAAAAAGAGAGAAACAGAGAGACAGAAAAATAACCAAAAAGCGCCAGGCATGACAAAGCAATTGACAGCGATCAGAGGCGAAACGAGTCGAAATTTCCACACTTATTGTTGACTCTCGGCGACAAAACCCAACCTTTGAAGCGCGCCATGTTGACAAAAGCTCCCCCGCATGCACTCAAATATTGAAAGAGATTGCCCACTGCAATGACATCGCGATGAAACCTGTTAATCGAACGCCCAGTCCGCGCCATAAGATCGAGATAAGATCGGTCAGAGAAACCGCAGCTGAAAAGTTTAATTGAAGAAATGTGTTCCCGCGTCAGCACCCTCTCTCGAAATCCTCCGCCATTAACGCTTTATCCGCCTGCTTGATGTGCCGTCGCCGTGGGTGTTGCTGGCGCGGTTGCGTGCGGCGGGCGCCCTGTGGCTAAACGGCGGATGCTCGTGGAAGTACAGTGTGTGCACGCATGGATGCAATAGCGTGAGTGCGTGTGGGGAGTGTGAGTGTGTGAGGGAGTGTGTGTGTGTCTGTGTGTGTGTGTGTGTGTGTGTGTGTGTGTGAGCGAGCGAGCGAGCGAGCGAGTGACTGAGTAAGAAGTGAGTGTGCGTATAAGTTTGAATGTGCTGGTCTAAATGCAATAACCATTCAGTAAAACGGACACTCATTCCAACAAGGACACGGAACAAGCAATTCTTAACGAAAACACACACAAACAGCACACAGAAAAGCCACACGCATATTACCCAACAATACAAGCCCTTATAGACGTGTCACAGAGGACAGTGTACAAGCATACTGACGCATACGTAGTTCAGTGTTAACAACGCAGTTTAGAAACCGAAAGAGGCGAGGCTTTTAAGGCATGGGGGGGGGGGGGGGGGCAGTAAGTTTGGTGCTGAATAAAATGTTTGTGAGTTACTTTGCGGACATGAGGTTACGAGTTCGCTTTGTTTTCTTCTTCTTCTTCTTCTTCTTCCTCCTCTTCCTTTTTTGTTTTTTCTTCTTCTTCTTCTTCTTCTTCTTCTTCTTCTTCTTCTTCTTCTTCTTCTTCTTCTTCTTCTTCTTCTTCATCTTCTTCTTCATCTTCTTTTTCTTCTTCTTCTTCCTCCTCCTCCTCTTCTTCTTCTTCCTCTTCCTCTTCCTCTTCCTTTTCCTTTTCTTTTTCGCATTCTCATTCGGGCCAATACTCTAAATTCACCTGGTGGTTATGATGATATTAAGTTACGAGAAGATGATGAATATTAATTATAGCGAAGCAAATATTGGTGTTTATGTAGCAATTAGCACCACTTTTGTGTCCAAAGTGAAGTGTAGGACAGTCATGGCGCCAATATTAAGTGCGATTTAAATATACATTCTAATGGCCTAAGAATAATCATAGTATTACCCTGTCTGTCTACGGTTTGCCCTGTTCTAGAAAAAAAAAAAAAATTATCTCTGATCGTCATTTTTATTTTGTTATGTGACGCGAGCAACTCCTTTCCCGTCTTTTCCTAGTGTCTCAAGCGACCCCCACTCCAAGCTCCTGGCGTACCCAGTGAACATGCTTTTCTACCTCTGTTTCTTGCTGCGTCTTCCCCTTCTCTTACACACCTTCCCTCTTTTTTCTCCTCTTCCCCATCCCCACCTTCCTTCCTCTTCTCTCTCCTTCCCCTTTCTACCCCCTCTTTCCTTCTCTTTCTTCTCTCCCCCATCCTCACCTCTCCCCTCTTCCTCATCCCCAAATTCCCCCTCTTCCCTATCCTTATCTTCCCTCTCTTCCCCATTCTCACCTTTCCCCTTTCTTCCCACTTTTACCCCTCTTCCCTCGTTTTCCCTCTTTCCCACCCTCACCTTCCTTCTCTTCCCCTTCTTCCCCACCTTCCCTCCTATTCCCCCTCTTCTAAGCCTTCCCCATTTTCCCTCACATCCCCCCACTTCCCCGCCTTGCCTCTCCCTCCCCTCCCCCTCTTCCCCTTTCTCCTCCTTCTTCCCATTATTCCCCACCTTCTTAATCCTCTCCCTCTCCCCCCACCTTCTCCCTTTTCCCCCTCTTCCCCACCATCCCCCTCTACCCTCCCCCACCCACCCGAGTTACGTCATCCCTAGATCGAGGAGTCCGGCCATGTCTGTGGAGCGTTACTCATGCACAGCGACACTGGCTTTTGAGGTGTTTGTGTTCGTCCTCGCCCCCTCTCTCTCTCTCTCTCTCTCTCTCTCTCTCTCTCTCTCTCTCTCTCTCTCTCTCTCTCTCTCTCTCTCTCTCTCTCTCTCTCTCTCTCTCTCTCTCTCTCTCTCTCTCTCTCTCTCTCTCTTTCCCTCTCTCTCGCTCGCTCTCTATTTCTCTCTCTCTCATTGTATCAATCTTTCTACCAATATGTATCTATCTACCTATATATCTATTGGCCTATATGAGTGTCTGCGTATTTATGTGGGCTCGTGCTCATCTCTACTTAACATATTTATCCCCGGAGCAAATGATTCGCCGATTTTTTTCTTATTCCCTCTGTACGTGAGAAAAATGAAAACATAGTCAAGGAACTGACACAGATGTACACACACACACACACACACACACACACACACACACACACACACACACACACACACACACACACACACACACACACACACACACACACACACACACACACACACACACACACACACACACACACACACACACACACACACTTACACAAAAAACTCCCACTCTCATGCATACAAATACACACAAGCACATACACACACCAGCACATGAGAAAGAGAAAGGAAAAGAGAGAAGAGAGAGACAAAGGAATTAGGGAAAGCAACAGTTTCGCCGACTTCCCCGCGTGGAGTCGCTCTCAGCTCGCACGCTGCCTGTCTGTTCCTCGAGTGACGAAGGCGTGAGAGAAGGGGGGGGGGGCGGGGGCGGGCGGGGAGCAGAAGAGCGTTCGGAAGTCGGCGGCTGGAATTCCTAAGGGCTTTGCGGGGAGAATTTTCATTGCCATTTTTTTTTTTTTTTTTTAAGGTGGGGCGATTATAAATGCTCATATTTTTTTCTTTCGATAGCTCTCTCTTGTTTTTTTTTTTTTCTTGTTTTTTTCTTTCTCTTTCTCTCACTTTTTTTTTCTTTATCTCCCTCTCTCTCTCTCTCTCTCTCTCTCTCTCTCTCTCTCTCTCTCTCTCTCTCTCTCTCTCTCTCTCTCTCTCTCTCTCTCTCTCTCTCTCTCTCTCTCTCTCCCTCTCTCTCTCTCTCTCCCTCTCTCTCTCTCTCTCTCTCTCTCTCTCTCTCTCTCTCTCTCTCTCTCTCTCTCTCTCTCTCTCCCTCTCTCTCTCTCTCTCTCCTCTCTCTCTCTCTCTCTCTCTCTCTCTCTCTCTCTCTCTCTCTCTCTCTCTCTCTCTCTCTCTCTCTCTCTCTCTCTCTCTCTCTCTCTCCCTCTACCTCCTTTTCCCTCCCTCCCTCCCGCTCGTTAGCCCTCCTCCAGATTAGAGCTCCCCGCTGGCGGCATTGCTCGCTGGCAATAATCACCACTTGGGGAATAGTTGACGATAGGCCTACTGAAAAATCCGTGTGACCTGCGCCTAGGCCTACCGTCGTGCCCCGAGAACTGGCCTGTCGGGATGGCAAGGGTTCTGATCGAATTCGGTAGGGGGGAGGGGGGGGGGGGGAGAGGGCAGTGGAATGTAAAAGACCGCAACAGATGATAGAAATAGTCGTGAAGGTTGTGCAGCGCGTTAGGAACGAGGTGGGGGGGGCGGGGGGAGGGGGGTAAATTGCCGCTGTTCCTCCCGCCATACTCTTTCCTGTTTTTGTTTTTTTTCTGCTCTCTCCTTTTCTTTTGTTTTTGTGTTGTTATCACGCTCTCTTACTCTCTCTCTTTCTCTCGCTTTCTCTCTCTCTTTCTCTCTCTCTTTCTATCGCTTTCTCTCTCTGTCTCTCTCTCTCTCTCTCTCTCTCTCTCTCTCTCTCTCTCTCTCTCTCTCTCTCTCTCTCTCTCTCTCTCTCTCTCTCTCTCTCTCTCTCTCTCTCCCCCTCCCTCTCCCTCCTTCACTTTTTCCCTTAAGGTTTATGGCTAACACAAGTGGCAGTGGTCTTGTATGGGACTATTTCCGTGTCGTAGGGAAGGCGGGAGTGACTTTGACGAAGGCCCAGAAGGTGCAAGGAATGTGGCAGAAGAGGAGGATTTTGCTTCGTTCTGGCGTGGATTGTTGATGGTCAGCGTTAGAGTGATGTATATAGAATGGGAATATTTGTTCGTGTGTTTGTTTCAGTTTTTTATTCACTGACTGTAGAGTGAAATTAGTTTGTTTATTGTGTTATCCGTTTTTTATATGTATACTAAAATGCGTTTCCTGCTGTTTATTGTTTGTATTAGCATTGTTATGTGTATATACATACATACATATATGTACATATATATACATATATATAGATATACCATTATCATCACCATTTTCCTCACTTCATTTTCATCTTCATCTTCCTCTTCATCTTTATCTTCATCACCATCATCGTCATCGTCATTATCATTATTTTAAAACACTCTGGAATGTGCATTTCAACTATGCGTTATTATTATATATATATATATTTTGTATTTTTTATTTTTTATAGAATGGAGATTAAAATGAGATTACTCTCCTTATTTTCGTTATCTTTTATTTGAAAGCAGAATTGAGGCTATATTCCTTTCCTGTCATTTGCCTCCTATTAAACCGATGAAGACTTATCCAAAATTCCTCCAGCGTGACAAACTGACCACAGCATCTACAGTCCCATTACGGAACAATGGACAACTGTTCACATCCTCTCCAAGACGCATTCTGTGTACATCCGCGTGTACGTATGGCCGTCTGTGTGCGCACATACGTAGATCGGACACGTGGTAATGATATGATTAGAGATTTTGAACCTTAATAGGCCTCCTGCTGGGCAGCGGGACCGCCCATGCGTGTTAAATCGAGTTTTGTTACACCGCTGTGGTAACGAACTGTGACGTCATGGCATTAGGCTGCAGTTGGGAATGTTGCTTCCCGTTTTCTTTTTTTTTTTTTTTTATATACGTTTTGAGGTTTGATTATTTATTTTTGATAACGTTAATCTGTACTGAGTGCAGAAACTGTCCTTCATGTCCTCGTTCATGTGACACTCCTATCAAATTTATGTTGCTTCATATTAGAAGGAATTCCTAACTGTGACGTTCTTAAATGTGATTATGCAAACAAGTCCATTCCCAATGTATATCTCATCGTTATTCACGATTCTACATCACCACCCCCTTCAAATCAGCTTGTCTTCGATGAAACAGAACACAAGCCAAACATCAAAATCCACACCAGTATTACCCGACAAAAACGCCATATATCAGAGCAAAATAAACCCTAATCACAAGCTCCGAAAGGGCTATAAATAAAGCACCACGCAAGCAGAGGACCGTCGTAACGCAAGCACCACGTCAAAACAAAAAGCTAAATACGAACTTGGCCGCGAACAACAGCGTCTGTGAAAGCCCCGAGATAAACGGGCATATCTCGTTTCGCGGCGAGAGGAAGAGAGGGAGACAGGGAGAAAGGGGGGAGGAAGAGAGAGAGACAAGGAGGGAGGGAGAGAGGGGGGAAAGGAAGAGGAGGAAGAGAGGGAGACAAGGGAGAGAGGCGGGAGGAAGGGAAGAGAAGGAAGAGAGAGACAGGGAGGGAGGGAGAGAGGGGGGAAAGGAAGAGGAGGAAGAGAGGGAGACAGGGAGAGAGGGGGAAGGAAGAGAGAGAGACAAGGAGGGAGGGAGAGAGGGGGGAAAGGAAGAGGAGGAAGAGAGGGAGACAGGGAGAGAGGGGAGAGGAAGAGAGAGAGACAAGGAGGGAGGGAGAGAGGGGGGAAAGGAAGAGGAGGAAGAGAGGGAGACAGGGAGAGAGGGGGGAGGAAGAGAGAGAGACAAGGAGGGAGGGAGAGAGGGGGGAAAGGAAGAGGAGGAAGAGAGGAAGACAGGGAGAGAGGCGGGAGGAAGGGAAGAGAAGGAAGAGAGAGACAGGGAGGGAGGGAGAGAGGGGGGAACGGAAGAGGAGGAAGAGATGGAGACAGGGAGAGAGGCGGGAGGAAGGGAAGAGGAGGAAGATAGAGAGACAGGGAGGGAGGGTAAGAGGGGGGAAAGGAAGAGGAGGAAGAGAGGGAGAGAGGGGGAAGAAAGAGGAGGAAGAGATGGCGACAGGGAGAGAGGGGGAAAGGGGGAAGGGAAGGAAGAGGAGGAGGAAAGGGAGGGGAAGAACAGGAAGGGAAGGAGAAAGAGGGGAAGGAAAGGGAGAGGAGGAAAAGAGAGAAGGGGGGGAAAAAGAGAGAGGGAGGTAGAGGAGAAGGAAAAGAAGAAGGGAGGGAAAGGAGGAGTAGAGACATAGAGGAAGGGAACAACGAGGGAGAGATAGGAGAAAATGGGAGAGAGGGGAGGAGGGAAAGGGAGAGATGGGGGGAATTAGAAAGAAGGGAGAGGAAGAAATGGGAGAGAGATGGGGAGATGGGAATGAGATGTGAGGAATAGAGGGAGAGGGAAAGAAAAAATGAGGGAGGGAGAGAAACAGAGGGATGAAGTGAGAGCAGGGAGAGAGAGGAGGAAAGAGCAGAAAGAGGAAAAACAGCGAAAGGGAGAGATAGATATATAGATAGAGAGAGATAGAGATAGAGAGGAGAGAGAGGGAGAGAGAGAGAGAGAGAGAGAGAGAGAGAGAGAGAGAGAGAGAGAGAGAGAGAGAGTGTGAGAGAGAGTGAGAGAGTGAGAGACAGAGAGAGAGAGAGAGAGAGAGAGAGAGAGAGAGAGAGAGAGAGAGAGAGAGAGAGAGAGAGAGACAGAGAGACAGAGAGAGACTTGTTTTTTTTACTTTGACAAGTTTATTGAGACTAAAGCTTACTTCTCAAAACAAAAGAGAAATCGAGAAGCGGAGAAACGAGAGAAGGGAAAAGCGCATAGAGTAAGAGAGAGTGAAAACAAAATAACCTCCTCAGTGCCCCAAACTGCAGCGCTTTCGATTCAAACTTCGCGGACGTTTCTCTCTTCTACAAGCTGTTGTTTTTGTCATTGTCGCTGTTGTAGTTGTCGTTTTTGTTGTTGTTGTCGTTGTCGCCGTTGTTGTTGTCGTTTTTGTTGTTGCTGTCGTTGTCGCCGTTGTTGTTGTTGTTGTTGTCGCAGTAGTAGTTATTGTTGTTGTTGTCGTTATCCTGCGGCTGAAACGACCTTGCTCAGAAGACCTTTTCGAAGGAGGCTGGGAGGATTTAGGAGAGGGGGGAGGGGGCAGGGGGCAGGGGGCAGGGGGGAGGGGGGGGGAAGAGCAGGCATGTCTATGGGGAGAGGGGGCATGATGATGGAGGGGGAGAGGGGGAGAGGGGGAGGGGATATTTTTGAAGAAATAATTATAACGGTTATAGGCCTTGTTTGTTGTTTGTTGGTCGTGGTCGCAGAGTTATTATATTATCGTTAGAAAGGTTAGACTGGTGAGAAGAGGCTGTGTATGTCGGTTACAGAGTGGACTTCCTCTAATGATTTTATCCGAAGTGTTCGCTTTGGAAGATGAAATGAGATATTACAAAAATAATTGATGGAAAAAAAAATTCAGGGTCTGTATGCTCTCTCTCTCTTCAACGCCAAGATACCTTCTCCTATTAGGTTAGCATCAAAGGCAAAGTTTATCCCGCTGGTAAAACTTCACTCAAAGTGGAAAGTGTATCGGGCAAGTGCAACAGTTTTTGGACTATAAAAGATGACAAAACAGGGTACGTTTAGCTAGGTATCGGCACGAGTCTCTCCCCCCCCCCCCCCCTCTCTCTCTCTCTCTCTCTCTCTCTCTCTCTCTCTCTCTCTCTCTCTCTCTCTCTCTCCCTCCCTCCCTCCCTCCCTC